>NC_133659.1:88817078-89117078 GCF_037893015.1 Macrotis lagotis
AGGATAGTAGGAATTCGATTGGGTATCTTTCCTCTGCCCCAAACCAACTGCTTTGATCTGTGACAGCATAAGGCATCTACCACCTTCTGCTGCCAGCCCAGTCTCCCAAATGGGATATGAAGAACCTCCAAGGCAAAAAGGATCAACTCTCTTTTTGACTTCATGCTTCCAAACTCCTGTTGTGTCTGTCCTTTTGGGGTAGAGTCGCTATTCAATGAAGCATATTCTCATACCTAGTTATACGCTTCATATTCCATCATCGAAGCCCATTTCCTACTCCTTACTAACCAATTCCTCATTCTCATCCCCTCCCCCTTCCCAGCCCAAATTTCATTCCAAGTCTAGCCAACCCTTTTCACTATGCCCTCTGGAATATCTGTTTTTAAGGCAATAAATTCCCTTCATCTTATCGCTATTCTCTCTACTATCTTTTATTGACACCCTAATGCTGCAGCCTTCCTGACCACCCTTTCCAGTACCAGCTGTACCTTTACTCATTTTTCTCAGTTCACTTGTTGAGAATGGGGAATTGGAAGATTCCTTGCTTCTAAGTGCTACTTCCAACTTCTCCCTCTTCCTTCTTCATTCAGTAACAAAACTCATTATCTTTCTATCCAAATCCGTTCCTCTCTCAACTCTCTTACTGTTGAGAACACCAGCATCCTTCTAGTATTGCTCACACAAAGTGATCTTTCATCAAACTCCTTGACTTTCCATGGCGGATTTCCTATCTTTGAAAGCTCTACCCCTTCTAAATATCAGCTCATGTCATTTTTTTTTTTCATCTGCTCTCTTGTTCCCCCTACTTTCTAGAGCCATCCTTTCTAAGGTCACCTTCCATTTATTTTGTATCTATCTTATTTGAACTGGTTTATTAATATTGCATCCTTAATTAGAATGCAAGTTCCTTGAAAGTAGGAACTATTTCTTGCTTTTTCTTTGTATCATCAGCAATTGGCATAATTCCTGGATCACATATATTTAATTAATGTTTGTTGATTTATTGATTATATAATATGGGTCTAATAGAAGGTTCCTTTTTATTAAAATCCTTGTAAAGGAAAAATAACTTCTAAAATAAGGTTTATTTTTCAGTAGATCTGTATGCAATTACTTTCAGAGCTTCAGCTGACAGTAAACATGCCACTTGACCTCAGTCGATTTTTATTTTTTGTCTCCTTGAATGGGCAGTTGAAGAGGGCCATGTCAATTTTCCTGAAGCTTTACAAAATAGTCACAGTGACACTGTCATTTATGGTTCCATGGGTATTTTTTACGCACTGAAGTCAAACCTGGGGTCTTGGCCTATTCACCTCATGAAGACTTAAATAAGCTGTACTTGGATGTTCATTGCTCTTCCAGTTGATCTCTGAATTTCCTGTCAGAAAATGTATTGCTTCTTACAATTGAATCAAAACTGGCATTACAAACTATTTTTTTATAGTGTTACAGTTTTTTTCTGTTACTATTCAGGCCTGATTTGGCAAAGAGAAAGGAAAAAAAAATTAGAGTTCTTTTTTAAAGAGAAAGGAAAAATATCAAAAAAAAAAACCTGAGGGATATTATTAGCATTGAAGCATAATCTATTTTCATTTCTCAAGATAAAGGTTTATTTTCATTAAACACATGCTTTCTATAGTTAGCCTAGGGGTCCATATCTATTATCCCTATGTATTATGCACTTTGGAGCTACTACTCCAATACTCACTAACACTTAGGAATTTGGTCCTCCTAGCATGTGCTCTAAGGTCACTGGGGAAGCCCTGAGGTACGTAGTTTTTTTTTCCCTAATACTGGGACTGACAAGACTCCATTGATGTACTTTTCCATGATAATTATCATCTTATTTCAATTAGTGAGATTTAATGAGCTTTTAGAAAGGGTATTTACTATAAGCAGTACATTTAGTACAACTGCTAATGTTTTTTCCCTTCAAAAACAAATAATTTAGCGAAACATTTTTCCACAAGTTCACACAGGCTATAAGGGACAAGTGGATTCAAGTTTCAAAAGCATATATAGCAAAAGAGAACTTCAGATACTAGAGGTTCTTAGGCAGAACCCTCAAGCTGTTCCTCTTAGGTATGGTGTAGATTTTCTTCTGAAATCTTTCAGATTTTTGAATCTATCATTGTCATCTTGTCAAGTCTATCTTTAGCTCCCAGTGCATACACTACCATTAGTTACTACTGTTCTAGGGAATGACAGAGGACATCAGTGAAAACATAGGAAGCCACCAAAGTCTTCAAACCGTTTAAAACTCCCTAAATTGTCCACCAGCAAAAGGAGATGGGTAGAAGCACCACAAATACTGAAATATTCTCTGTATACCTACCTCTACACTAGAAGGTTTTTTTCTTACAAATGTGTTCAGTGTTCAGTCCTTGTTCTTTGTGGGTTATCAAGATCTTTTTCTTCTGTGGTTAGTGTCCGTGCTTAGTATTTTGTCAAATATTTTAAGAGTGGTGGTAAAATATGGTAGATTTATTGAACCAATCCTCACTCTTACTTCTGGATCATAGAATCATAGATTCTTTGGTAGAGGGGAATTCAAAGGCTTATTTAACAGTTGAGGAAACTGAAGCCCAGGGTGGTTAAGTGACTTGCCCAAAGCCACACAGTTATTAAGCAAGAGGGTTGGGATCCAGTTAGGTCCAGGTTTCAGATCTGTTCCTTGGAGCAATGGCAATGCACTGAAGAAAATTCTATTTTATGACCAACAAGTATATGAATTATTTACCTTTCATCTGTTACTAGAAAAGTGTGCCATTGGTCACTTTTTGAATTAAACTTTTAGCATCAACTTTATGTGTAAATGATAACACACTTTCATATTCAAGACTACTTTTAAACAAGGTGTTTTAAATGGAGAATTTTTCAATAAATTCTGAACCCAGTTTAAAGTTACTCTTTTTTTTCTGTGATGTGTTCTCTTTAAAATGAATAAGAAATTCATGCATAAATTTAGTAGCAAATGGAAGCACTGAGTTCATTATTATTTCCTTATGTGAGTCCTGAATAGGTTGTATTTCTTGCCTAAAGTTACAAAATGCATATTAAGTTAAAGATATGAATAGAACCCTTGCAGAGTCAAGTTTAGATGGAATAGAGGCTTTGATAGCTTAAAATTATACTGTCCAACTGGGCTACTCTGATGTACCCACACCTCCTACTTGGCTTATAATTATATCTATTAGCAGAATTCTTCTAAGCTTGACCACAAAAAAGGGAAATTATTCCTAACACATTGTTAAAAATCATGCACATTTACTTGAGAGAGCTCTAATGGGGAGGAGGAGTAGGAGGAAGTTTTTTTTTTTTCACTTGACCTGTCTCATTTGTATACCAGTACATATTAGTCTATCAGATTGCCTAGTTGTCACCTTGAAAAATTTAGTAAACTACTGAACCAGATGGAATGAGGTATTCATTTCTGGAGGGTGGGGTGGAAGTAGAGCGGACTGGATAAAATATATGAAAACAATGTTTAAAATAATGAAATAAGAATTGTCATTCTTGGAGGACAATGAGGATGAGATTCCATCTATTTACATTTTCACCTGAAGAATGAAGGTCTATGATCCTTCCTATAGACAAATTTTCAATAAGCAAGTATGACAAAAGACTTGTCTGTTTTTCTTATAGAAAATATTTAGAGTGGAGGGTGTTTTGAATTGATCTCTTAGTGTTGGAATAGCTCTAACTCCACAACCCTCTTAGGGTAAGTTTGATGTTGGTATGACATGAGACACCTGGAAGTTACTGAAAATTATCAAAAGGAGTTTTTCTTTGCCCTAATTTGGCAAGGGTTTGCAACAGGACTATATAGACATTTAATTTCTCTGTTCTCTGCTCCTCATATTGAAATGCCTCTTTTTTTGGGTTGAGTTTTGATGAAGGATCTAGTGACCTTCATGGTCTTCACAATTTCACTTTTATGCTCTTAGGTAACCAGGAAGCTGAGTCAAGGAAGCTGTGCCAATCAGATCCCTCGCTATCTTTGCCTTCTTTTAGGAAAAACTAATTTCTGTCAAAGGAGGAAGAAGGAGGAGCCTAAATCTATCTCATATTGGGAATGGAGGGAAAAAAATTGGTTGATATTAGTACCATCACACCTAGATAAAGTGCACATTGCTTTTATTTCTATAATAGGAAAGGGAAGGGAAGAAGCAATTATTAAGACCTGACCACCTTAAGACCACTCTGCTGAGCACTTTTACAAATCTTATCTCGTTTGAGACTCACAGTCATAGTGGGAGATAGGTGCTATTAGTATTTCTATTTCACATATGATAAAACTGAGGGAGACAATATTTAAGTGACTTGCCCTGGGAGAGGGGGTCATCCAACTAGTAAGAGTTTGAGACTGAATTTGAACTCTAGTCTTCCTGACTCCAGTCTCAGGGTCTAGTCTTTGCGGTGACTAAGTGCCTCCATAACAGTTAGCCAAGAAATGAAAAATCTATACAATTTTCCATAGGAGCAAGACTATTAAAAGATTGAAGCTTTTACTTCCTGCTGGGATGAATTATAGGAAGATTTTTGTAGGTCCTCTATAGAGAGTATAATGTTTTCATTTCTACCATAGCTGAGTGACTATTATCTGTCCTCAAAGTTTGGACTGCTCTCTTTCCTGGAAGAAATCCTCCCAAGACTTGTCAAATCAAAAGACTAATAAACTTTTTTAGTGATTTGCATGGATACAAACGATATAATCTAGGAATTATAAAAAAACAGATAAAGAACCTAAAGAGCAAAGGGGCAAAGATGGTATTTTCATTATGTATGTTGCCACTGACTTACTGGTTGAAAAGGTACAGAATAGATTTGGATACTTGGACTGCAGCTCAAAATGCAACAATTATGATTTCTTGGCTAGGTATGGAATCTACCTAATAAGATTTGATAAGACTATTTTTGTTTAGTCTTGCAAATCTAAAAAAAAAAGAACTTTTAAAAAGTGAAAAAGAAAAAATATGGTATTTCCATATAAATATGTATGTATATAGTATTATTATACATATCAAACTTGATACCATAAGAAACAGCTAAAATGAAGGAAATACAGGAGTAGATATTACCAGAAATTGGCAGGAGACAAAATTGACAAAATTCATTCCTTCAGATGGCCATACACAGTTGTACATAAAAAGGATATCAATTTAGGTGCCCTAGAATAGAGTCTAATTTAAGGAGGCAAATTTTACTGCATAGTTATTATTCACACTTAATGGGATAGAATTAATGAATAGAATAAGGCTCAGGAAAAGCATATTTTATTAAGAATAATTACATAAAAGGGTAAGTGGAGGAGGCGTATTATCTAATGAGAATCATAAATTCACAGATTATAGGATTTGAAGGGATTAAAATGGCCAAGTAATCCAACCAACTACAATACGAGATGTCCAACAGGTTTCAAAGAAAGGGAGTCCACCATCTCAATGCAGCTTTTGAACAGGTCTAATTATTAGGAAGATTTTCTGATATCAAGCCTAATTTACCCCTCTACAACTTCTACTCTTTCCTCCTGGTTCTACCCCTTCCTCTTAATGTAGTCTGAGATAGTACCATCTCGAGCTTTTGAGATTGAACCTACCACAGTGCTGACTCATTGAGTTTTCAGTGTACTAAATCCTTTGATATTTTTCAGACAAATTGCCACTCAGCTTTACCATTTGCCTTGCCATTCAAAAGAAACTTCTATTCTGCACCTCCTCTCTTCTGATTAGTGACTGTTATCTCCTACATCATTATTTCACTTTATTCCTTACACTTTAGCTATTGCACTCTCACCTACTACAAAAAGATTCTCCTACCTGCCTCCCTCTAATTGCTTGGGGTGGAGGTGTCAATATACACTACCTAATTTCCTTATTCATCAAACTTGTAATTTTCTGAATTAAAGTATCTCTTCCTGTATCATTCCTCTCCTCTCTCCTATTAGAGTGTAAGCTCTTTAAGGGCAGGAACTGTCTTTAATTTTGTATTTATGTCATCACTGCTTAGAACACTATTTGGCAAATAGTTAAACCTTTATTTTTTCACTGACTCATTCAGCTTATATATGATTTTGAAGTTGAATTTTGAAGAGGATTTTGAAGTTGAAAGTGCATGTTTTTACATTTTTTTTATTGGATTTCATCTTAATAGATTCAGTCTTATCTTCTAGCCTATTGATATATTCCTGGATCCTGATTCATTTAGCCAAGTTAGCATCGTCTACATATTTGATCAGCAAATCATCTCCTTATTTGCCTCATTGCTAAAAATATTAGACAATATCAAGCATAGAAACCTGGATACTCCACTGATGATCCTGTCATATTGAAACTGAACTATTATCAAACACATTTTGATCCATCTAGCCAGTTCTAAATCTATCTAATTATATTAAATTGGTCAACATCTCTCCATGTTTTCTATACAAATCATATGAAGTAAACTATGAAGGTAAACTATATTGACAGCTTCTCCCTGCTCTACCTGTCAAAAGGGGAAATTGCATTATCTGGCATAATCCATCTTGATGGAGCCATGCTGGCTATTTTTTCATCCTTGTTTCCTTTTCTAAATGATTACTAACCATCTCTTTAATGATTTGCTCTAAAATTTTTCCAGGAATAGAAATGAAAATCACTGTTTTTCAAACTATAGTATCTTCCCTCTTTTGAAAATCAGGATAACATTTTCTCTTTTTTATTATTATGTCAAACCTATAGTTTTCCATGATTTTTCTTTTTAATTTATGAAATAAAATAAGGATTTCCATAACAGTACAATAAAATAATAATTTTACATGAAATTGCAAATTTACTAAGAAAAACTTATTTCTTTTAAATATATAGCAGCATTATCATGTAAATTTCTTGTTTTCACCATTTTTCTTTCCTCCCCTCTCTCCCCGAGAGATGCCTACCATTAGACACAAATATATGTATGTGTGTGTATGTATGTATATGTGTGTATGTGAATAAAATTCTATGCACACTTTTATCAGTTCTTTCTCTGGTTGCAGACAGCATTTTTCTTCATATGCCCTTTAGAGTTAATTTGGGTACTTACATTAGACAAATTAGCTTATTCTTTCAAAATCATTCATAAAACAATATTGCTGTTACTGGATATAATTTTCTCTTGACTCTGCTCTTTTCCTTCTTCATTTTCTCATGTGAGTCCATGTTCTAAAATCATTGAGCTCATCATACTTATTACACAGTGTATTCCATCACAATCATATACCAAAACTTCTTCAGTCATTAACTAATCAATGATATCCCTGCAATTTCAGTAATTACCACAAAGAAAGCTGCTATGAACATCTTAGAGTATATAGACTCTTTCTCTTTTTCCCTTATCAACTTTAGAAGTATACCAAGTAGTGGTACTACTGGGTCAAAGGATATAAGTAATTTAATAGCTCTTTTGGCATAATTCCTAATTACTCTCTAAAATGGTTAGCTCAATTCACAATTCCACCAGCAATGAATTACTGTCCCAATTTTTCTTCATCCTTTCCAACATTTGTCATTTTCTCTAATCATTTTATTCAATCTGATAGGTGTAAAATTATACCTAAAGGTTGCTTTAGTCTGCTTTCCTCTAATCAATAATGATTTAAGGCATTTTATGACTATAAATTGTTTTGATTTCTTCATTGGAAAATTGCCTGTTCATATCTTTTGACCATTTATCAATTGGAGAATGACTCATATTATTATAGATTTGACAAACTTTATTATATATTTCAGTTATGAAACCTTTATCTGATAAACTGTCTTGTTTTGTTTTTTGCAAGTCAAATGGGGTTAAGTGACTTGCCCAAGGTCACACAGCTAGGTAATTAGTAAGTGTCTGAGGTCAGATTTGAATTCAAGTCCTCCTGAATCCAGTGTCACTGCTCTATCCACTGCACCACCTAGTTGCCCCTGATAAACTGTCAATAAAACTTTCCCCCCCAATTTTATGCTTTTTTTTTTATGATCTTGGATACAGTTGCTTTATTGGTATAAAAACTTTTTTAATGTCATCAAAATGATCCATTTAGACATAATTTTGTTCTGTATTTCTTGTTTATTCATAAATTATATCCATGTTTGATAAATAATATGTTCTATATACTTCTAATTTCCTTGTAAAATTTATCTTTATGTCTAGATCATGTATCCATTTTGTTTTAGTTTTTGCAAGGGAATGGGGTTAAGTGGCTTGCCCAAGGCCACACAGCTAGACAATTATTAAATGTCTCAGGCTGGATTTGAACTCAGGTACTCCTGACTCCAAGGCCAGTGCTCTATCCACTGTACCACCTAGCCACCCCTCATGTATCTATTTTGACCACATCTTGGTAAATGATGTGAGATATTGGTCCATGCCCAGTTTCTGCTATACTGCTTTCCAGAGTTCCCAACAATTTTTTGCCAAATAATGAATTTTTAAACTATAAACTTGTCTTTATACTTGTCAAATACAAAGTTTTATGATTATTTGTTTTTGTTGCTGTAAATATGTATGTCTATTCCATTTCTTTGAGTTACCTTTCTATTACTTAGTACCAGATAGTTTTGATATTTATTGCCTTATAATATAGTTTAAGATCTGGTATTGAAAAATCTCCTTTCTTTATACTTTCCCCACATATTTCCTTTGATATTCTTGACTTTTTATCCTTCCAAATTAATCTTACTATTATTTTTATTTCTGTAAAATAATTTTGATATTTAATTGGGATGATAATAAATATATAAATTATTTTTGATAAAATTGTCATTTTTATTATATTGGTTACCTATGAACAATTGATACATCTCCAATTATTCAAATCTGATCATATTTGTATAAAAATATTTTAAACATAATTTTGTTTTTATAGTTTCAGGGTTTGTTTTGGAAGGTATACTTCCCAGCATTTTCTACTATCTGGGGTTATATTAAATGTGTTTTTTTTAGTTTTTTGCAAGGCAGATGGGGTTAAGTGGCTTGCCCAAGGCCACACAGCTAGGTAATTATTAAGTGTCTGAGACTGGATTTGAACCTAGGTACTCCTGACTCCAGGGCCGGTGCTTTATCCACTGTGCCACCTAGCCGCCCCTAAATGTGTTATTATTAAACTATCCCTTCTTGCAGAGTTTTATTTGTGATATATGGGAATGTTGTTGATTTCAGTAATGGCATCTTCCATTTCTTCCTATACCTGAAATAGTGTCTGATGGCTGTGTTTCCATCAGGAGGTAAGGGCAGATGGTATGTGATAGGAACAGTAGATTCAAAATCATTAAAAAAAAACACAGCACTACACCAAAAGGGTAATATCCTGAGAACTCCAACAAAAGGATTTCCAGGAGTTGCTCCTGTATTTCAGCGGGAGATAATTCTACAGATTTTGGGGAGGATGTTTCATAACAACTGTTTTGACTATATCAGTTTATTAAATACTACCTTCTAAAAGCTATGTAAGCCTGGCTGATTAATTGATCTCAATTGGTTAATTATGGGTGAAGTACACCAAGAGGATTCATGAACTACAGCCTGTCCAGGTCCTCAATGTTATCCCTAGAGACCTGGGAGCAAAGGGGGGAGGTGGAAAAACTTCTTATCAGAGTGTATAAGGGTTGGTAGATGGTAGTTCCTGAGCATTTGCAATCATAGATTAGAGCTGAGATGGACCTCAGGATATATATATAGTCCAACCCCTATATTTTACAGCTCAGGAAACAAAAGTTGGAGAAATAAAGGGATTTTTTTCAAGAACCACACAGATGATTAAGTCTCAGTTGTGGGCTTTAAAACAAGATCCTCACACAGAGTCAGTGTTCTTTTCATGTTATTTTGATGCATTTTCCCTTCAGAAGTACAAGGTCCATTTTCACATTTCACCTTCTTAGCCAGCTCTTTATTTCCCAAACCAATTTTCTCTTCTAAAATCCTTGATTTCAATGAACAACAGGAAAGCAATGAAAAGATAATCTATGACTTTTTTGTTCAAGATTTCTTTGACTTTGGCAATGCATTTAAGTTTCTTCTGGCAGCATAAGGTATGACACAGGTCAGTTACCTTAACTGAATATTTATTATGCTCTTTGATATGTCTTGGAAGGTTCTCTGTTATTTCTTGGGTGTGTACCCCCAGAAAAACAGCAGAGCTCTCTCCTACTATCAGGTCAACAAACAGTTGATCTCCAAACCCTTTAGCAGAGAATCACTGAATACTGCAAGTCTTCTCTTCCTCCATTGATTTTTATTGGCTGATCTCTCAACTGAAAACTTCTGGGATTCTTCTAGACCATTTTTATTTTTGAGAATAAGTACCTCCCCTGTTCAAAGAGTCAAACTCCCTTCTCTTTAGAAAGGGTCATGTTATGTTTTGAGTTTTAAGCACATATGACTGTTTTTCTTCCTTCTGTTTTGCCTTTGTATAACACTCATTCATTAGTTAATTACTTGACCTGCCCTAAATCTCCTCTCTTCCACCTCATATATAATTTTTAAAAATCCCATCAATCCCTCACTTTTGTTTCCTTTAGGATCATTTCATCTTTTTTTTTTTCTAGAGACTGAGGAGAGCATAGAACTGTTCCTTGAATGACTTTGACTTTTTTCAGGAGACAGATCAGATTCACTTGTGATAGGTAAATACTGCCCACAAATCACTGCACAATTTTTCCTATTCTCCATTGAGGCTTTTAACTTTTAAAAAATGCTACTGCACTTATTTTTGTCCATGACTCCTTTCCCTTTTCTTTGACCATTTTGGGGTACAGAATTAACAGTGGTATTGATGGACCAAAGGTATGCAGAGTTTATAGCCTTTGGGACATAGTCCCAAACTGATCTCCAGAATGCTTGAATCAATTCACAATTCCAGTAGTACATTAGTATACCTATTTTTCTATATCCCCTCTTTTATTAGTCATTTTCTTTTTCTGTCATGCTATATGGTCTGATGGGTGTGATGTATATCAGAGTTCTTTTAATTTGCTTTTCTCTAACAATTAGTGATTTAGAGCATTTTATATGACTTTTATAAGATATTGCTTTAATTTCTCCTGAAAACCGACTATTCAAATCCTTTGATCATTTATCATTTGAAGGATGGCTCTCATTTTTATAAATTTGACTCAGTTCACTTGTGGTTGGAAAGAATTTGAAACTGCGGGAATACCTCTTTTTTCTAGAATGGAAACAAAAACAAAAAAAACAGAACTCAAGAACCGAGTTCCGTTTCACAGGTTCACATTGTGTCAAAAGGGAGTAAAGAATTTAGTGAGCTCTCCCAAGAAAGCAAACGAAGAGAGAGGGAAAAAGAAAAAATTCCAGCTATTGAACCAAAAAATAAATAAATAAACTCCTCCTAACTATATGGTGAGCAAAGGCAAATCAGTTATAGAATCTCTATGAATGTTCTATAGTCATCATGGTTCTCCTGAAAGCAAGTTTCTCAGCTTCTCTATGTGAAGAGATGCTATCTCAGTTCTCTGTGCATGTGCCAGATCCCATGATATATAAAATAAGACACCTAGAAAGAAATAAGGACTAGATATTTGAATTTTAGAAGTCAATGATAAATCTTAAATGGAGTAATGACATTGTACATATTTCTGATCTTTCTGATAAGAGCAAAATAATTAACAGTTTAAAAAACTTAATGATACATTAAAAATTTGGATCAAAGAAAATGTCTTTTTGTATCTGATTGTAAACAAGAAGAAAAAGGTTACTAGGATAGTAATCTTTGGGATCTTTGATGGGGAGTGGAAATTGACTGCTCTATCTTAGAATTTATGATAGCAAAGAATAAGAAAGTTGTATATAGTCACTCACTCCAAATTTTGGAGAGGAGATTTCATGTTTTACACAAGAATAGGGAGGATTTAGAAGTCTAATTCATATGGAAGTCAAAGTAGGAAGCAATTTCTAAAGAATGAAATTCTGGACCACAAGTCTAAAGATATTGATGTGATGCAGAGAATTATTTTATTAATATTCAAAAACCATAGCACAGAATTGTAAGAGTAATGGAAGAAATATTACAGTTCAGGATGAGCTGAGATTGGTGAAGTAGGTTAAGAACAACATAAAAGGGTATTTTAAATGTAGTTTGGGGAAAAGAGGGGAATTGGAGGACAATTAGAGCTGTAATCTCTGTTTGATGAAATAATAGTAGATGTTAGAGAGACCATGGTAATGTTCAACTCTTATTTTACTTCTCTTTTCCTTTTTAAAGACCTGAAAAGGACAGAACAAAAAATGACAAATTAGTGGTTGATCTGAGGATAAGTAGAAGGACTGTAAGAAAGAATCTGTTTTTGATGAGTTCAAGTTCTGCCAGAACCAAGGTATCTATTCTCTAGGATACTGAGAAAAGAGGTGAATGTGATTGTTAAGCCATTGTTAATAATCTTGGATAGATTATGGAAAAATGGAGAATCATTACTAGACTTTAGAAAAGGGGGAAAAGTTTTTAAATTTTCTTTAAAGAAAACTGTGATCACAAAAGGACAATGTGACTTCATCAAGAAGAGATCATGCCAAACCAACCCCATTTCCTTTTTTCATGTGTATTACAATAGAGATTATGGAAAAATTGAATTGGGGGGATGTTATGCAAGTAGTGAGAAGGGAATTTAAGGAGAGATGTGGATGTCTGCAGATGTTGAAAGAACAAAAATGGAATTCATTAAATAAGAAGATGCAGTAAAGTGAAAACTAAAGTGCAAGAATGGAACCAAAGTTATTGTTTACCTGTAGATATTCTTTTCTTGAATTTTAGAAAAGAAAGTTTTTTACAAAGATCTCCTGCTATTTTTAATGGAAAAGGTTCAAAAATGTGGGTTATACTAGCATACCTTTAGATTAATTTAGAAATGATTAAAAGGTCAGACTAAAAGGGTAGTCAATAATGATTTGATAGAAGTTTAGAAAGTCTATAGTGGAGAATCTCATAATCTATGATTTACAGATGCTTTTTAATTTTTTTGTAAAAATCTGGATTACATATGACTAACATACCTATCAAGTTTGCAGATGACATAAAATTACATAGCTAATAAACTGAGTAGGTCAGGATTTAAGCAGATTTTTGACACTACAGAATAGTAAACCAAATCCAGTGAGATAAAATGTAATAGGGATTAAATCAAAATCTGGCATTCATGTTGGAAAAATAATTCCTCATACATCAGGAATATATAATATATAATATATAATATATAATATATAATATATAATATATAATATATAATATATAATATATATGTATATATATACCATTGTTGGGCAGCCACATATCTGAAAAAGAACTTGGAATATTAGTGGATTTGCAAGCATGATGGAAAGATGATTGGCAAGGAATTTGGGGAAGGGGTAGTTGGAGGAGAGAAAAGGGGGAACAGTCCATGAGGGAAAAACTAGGAGTAATGAGTGGCAATTGTGAATTTAAAAATAAATTGATACAATGAGAAACGTCATGATAACTAGTGCTATCTAAAAGGGCTAAAGGTTACCTTGGCAAGGAATAGATTTCCTTTACCAAAACTTTAAAGCCAAGATATGATCAGTTTTTTTTATGAAATAGATTCTTGTTCAGCTACAGATTAGATTTGATTCTAAATCTCAGATTGTGAGAATTTACAAAATTTTGCAAGAAGGGGATTTGAAACTTTTTGCATTATATATCAGTATTCTCATAATTTAAATCTGTGATATTTATCTATTATAAGCAAAGTAAAATGAACCTTGACCCATTTAAAAATAACAATACATATTTTTGAAATGATCTTAGATAACTATGAATTATCAATAGACCTGACTTTAGCTCCACTTGAATTTTTTTACTTGTAATAACTCAAATTGTATGTGAAAAACTACCTTTGTAATGTTTTTGGATCATTTGTTTATTTCATGCAAATGTTTCTAAATGGGGGTACACTGACACTACAGAGTACCATTAAAACAGGAATGAGAGAATTTAGTGAACATGGTCAATTAAAATGGTTTTGAAAAGACCAATGAAAAATGAACAGAGACCTTTAATATGTTCATCTTCACTTGCTAGATTTTCAAGCTTTTAGATTTTGAAATATATATTCATATCAGCAGTATAATAATGCTTGTTCTAGTTGCTGTAGGGATTTGGGAAATAATTTTCTTTTTCTTTCATTCTTTTAAAAAATGTATATACCATAGGGTATATCTATTATTGTGTAAGAAGAAGAAGAAGAGACTACAGATAGTTGAAGAAAACCTTCTAGTATATTAAAACCACTATTTTTCACAGGACAAATATTTGTCTGCTTACTTGTATTTCTCTATAAGTCTTATTAAACATGATAAATGGAAAAACTTGAGTTTTAATTGATTTCATACAATGACCTTATCATCAATGATCCTAAAAACATCAAATTTGCAGAGAGTTTATTCACATTAAAATAGTTCTTGATTCCAATAAGTCATTATTGGACATGAACTCTGAAAGCATTATAAAAAATAAAAGAATTATCCATTCAAAGTTTTTCTTAACAAATTTATGTAATTGTGAAAAACTGGAAACAATCCAAATGTCATGCAGTAGGGAAATGGTTAAATATATTGTGGTACTTTATTTCCTGTGTCATTTTGGGCAAGTTTAACTTTGATAGGTTTTATATCTTCAATAGTAAAATGAGAAGTTTGAGTTAGATCAGAGGTGTCAATCAGCATATTTCCTCTCATTTAGTAGGACCAGATAAAAATGTAATTGTATAATATTTAGAATATTTAGTCAAAGTTAATAAAAATAGATAAAATACATAGAAAATATGTAGCTTTCTAAGTCAATTTATGACCTTCAGGGTACCTTATGCATGTTTAGTGGCCCTTATTTCTATTTGAACTTGATAACTGCTATACTTGATGACCTCTGGGTCTATTCAATCTCAAGATCTATGACCCTTTGACTAAAAATATAAGGAATATAATGAAACATTTTATAGGAAAGGAAATAAAATATTGTATAAGAAAAGCTTTATATTATAGAGGAAAGACCTTTATTCAATATAGTAAAATTTTAAAAATAGAAACAGGAAAATGCAATACAACATTATTATAATTAGATGAGGAAAAGTAAAGGAGAATGAAGATATGCTTTATGTACTGAAATACACAGGATGAATGGGTTCAAGATGCAAAATGAGACATAGACATGTGGAAATGATCAGTGCTGGGATGTGATTTGTTTGTCAACAAGGAATGTTTATAAGGATTTTGTCTCCTTTTTTGTTATTCTCTTTAATGTGGTGTGAGGGGGGGAAAGTGAGAAAATAAATGCTTGATGATTTAAAAAAAATAAAGGTCAAAAAATAGAAATTCAATGAATCATGCATCTAAAGTTGAAAGAGACCATAAAAGCTGTATAGTTCAAATTCATCAGAAAGAAACTGGTACCCCCTGAGAGGATGAATGTTTTTATTCAAGATTACACAGGTAATATTGTGAGAGACAAGATTTGAACCCAGGTCTCTAATTCTAAAGTCAATTATTTTATCACTGCAACATTGATTTCCATGTAAAAATAATTTAAATGATTGTATTAAACAAGTATAATTGTTCATGTTACTATTTAAGGTTATTTTAGTAAAATATGTAAAAGAAAGATTTTGATAACATGCTCAATGACCACATATTGAGGTATGTTCCTATACTCAAGTCTATAGGGGACTGAAAATCTAAAAAATATGAAAATATGATTTATTAAAAATAATATAATTTCCAAAACACTTCAAAGAAGCTGGGAGCAATTGGATTTAAGTGATTTTTTTTAGTCCAACATGATTGGGGAAATATAGTATGAAATCTAAGGCACAGGTTGGTTTTGTACTCTCAGAGAAATATTTCCCAATATACAAAATTTCAGTTACTTTTTTTTAACAGAACCTGAACTTTTTGTTTAAGTGGCATGTCTTGTCTTCATTGTATTACAAATTAAGAAAATTCATGTAAACATTGAAGTGAAAATATCTTTACTCTAAATTGTCTAGAGTAGAGGTGTTTAAAACATGGGTTGGACGACATTCCCAGGAGTAACCTGAACCAGAGTTAAATGTAATTGGGAAATATTTAGCAAAACAAATAAAAGTATAATAAGACATAGACAATATGTTTTCCATTTCAATAGAATTAGGTTTTCTAGGTAAAGTCAAGGTATCCATATGCACAGATTAATGGTACCAAGTTCTATCGGAATTCAGTACCATTGTTCTAGGGAGTCCCCAAACCTTTTTGATTGGATTCTACAGAAAAAAAATTTTGAGCACTCACCATTACTACATTTACCTATTTATAAATGACATGTATATATTACTATGCAATTATTTATATATGCTATAAAACATACAAAAATAAAAAGAAATGAATAAAAATGAAATGATGATGAAATAGTATTGATCATAAAGCCAATATGGAACCACTGGAATTTATTGAATAAGAGAGTGACAAGTTTACTCTAGTGATGAAAATCACATCAGCAGCCATGATCATGTGGAAGATGAATTGGAGGGAAATGGAGATAGGGAGATCAAATTAGCATGTTATTGTACTAAAACAGGAGAGGTCATGAAGACTTGATTTAGGGAATGTTGCAAGAATGGAATATATAGAGAGATGTGGAGGTTGTAGAGTTTGAAAGGACAACGTTGGAATTGATTGAATAACAAAATAAAGTGTAAGGGTCTGAAGTCCTATTTGACTCTGTTGCCTCTACTCAGTACCAAATATCATCATACTGATGATTAGAACATTGTGAGACAAATTAACTTACTAAACTGTCATATTGACATTCTATATGATGCTACTGTAATGCCATGGTATTTTGATGATATGGGAAAGATCTACATGTAAAAGACCAAGGTCTCCATTTGTATCCAAACAAATACCATAAGTTATGCTTCCTATATTTAATTCAATTTAATCCTAAATTTCAGACAGTTCTGGAGGAAAAAGTGAGAAAGATGTCTTTGCACAACATTCTCCTAACTTTAATCAACATAATGTGCATGCTATATCATCATTCATTTGATGTCATGGTCTTCTTTGATCACAAAGGACAAGAAACATCATCTGTGGCCCAACTGAGGACTTGGAATGATTGTAAATGAATTAAAAACTTTTCATTTAATATACCCTCCCTAAAACAGAAGAAAAGAAAGCCAAGTGGACCTTAAAGTGGACATTATATTTATATTACTTCTAAGACTCAAAATAAACTAATTATCATAATGTGTTATACAAGGATAATTCCTAGGCTTTCAATTTGTATGACTGGAAGTACTATGGTACCCTCAATAAAAATAGGATAGTCCAAAAAAAAGATAGAACCTGGGAAAGGAGAAACAACTGTAGTACATCCATGCATACTCATCCTCTTGTACTCACTTTTTTCTGCCCTCACTGATCATCACTCCCATTAGAATGTAGAGCCTGCTTTGTGTTGTTGTTAGGAATTGGAGCAGGGGACTTTGACTTTGTAATTTCTGATTATAGCTAAGTTTATTTTTACATTTTCCAATGAAACCAATCTAGTGATATGGAGATCTGAAGAATTTTGAAGGGAGTAAGATAGTTGTTTTGGAGAGATGGAACCACAACTAGAATGTGATTTATTATCTTATTAGTTGATTGCATACCCCTTGGATTCAAGCCATGTTCCCCTTGGCTTTATTCCATGACCTTCATTCATGCACAATATCCAGGAATTGCAGGTGATAAGGTTGTTTTGTAGTTAAGAGTCAGGTAAACAATCAGAAATCAATGGAGTTGTAGTGTAAAGTAGAGCAAGAAAGGAGATCTAAAGTTCATGAAAGAGGTAAACAAAGATCAGCTATAGCAAGGCAAAATGAATCACCTGATCCAATTCCCTCACTTTATAAATGAAGAATGGAAAGTGACTTACTTAAGATCACATAGCCATAGAAATGTATCAGATAACTTATTATTGTATCTAATGAATTAAAATTTTCAAAGTAATTTTAGTTTTAATTTTTGAGAGAGAAAAGAAAAAAAGGAAAATCAGGTCCATCTTTATTAGGCTAAAAGTAACCTTTTAAAATCAGCTTCCATCTAGGAGGTGACATCCAGGTGTGCGTCAATTCTTCACTATCCTTGGATAGGAGAACTGATGGCCTTCATCTGTAAACCTTAAAAAAGTTTATTGGGGGAAAAGGGTTAAAAGGAAAGCCAGGGAAGGAAGGAAAGGATTGGCAATGTTCTGATGTGTCAATAGGGGAGGTGCCATTAGGGTTTCTTCACCAAAGGATGGCTGTCTTATTGGTTTGTGTGAAATTGCCAATGTGCCAACAGGCTGCAATGCCAGTTTCCTCTACTCCAAATAATATTCTCTGAAAATGCACACACACACACACAATTTTAAAAAGCAAAAAAAAAAGAAATCTATCCCTCTAACTAGAAAAAAATAAAAGTAACCTTTTAGGAATTGAGGGGATACTAAAATTTGTCTCCAAAATTATTTTACTTCTCTTCAGGAAAAACTGGCATAAATATATTATTAAATGGTTGTATATATGGAAAAGTAGATTCAGTTAGTTAAATAGGAAGAGCAGGAAATCACTGATTAACAACTCAAATACTTATTGATGTTCATGCATTCTCAAGAATTTTAAATAATTGGATGGACAATTTCTATGGAGGACATGGACAAAATTCTCATAGTATTAGAAGTTTTTGAACCATCTACAGTGTTAGAGGAGGGACCTATATCAGTAAAAGAACATCTTTTGACACATCAAATTAAATAATATTTAGGCTGTGGTTATAATTGAATAAGACAGATTATGAAGTCCACTAGCTCTAAAGACTTGCAGGTACAGGTTTGTTGGGTTAGTGGAACTTGATGCTGAAGTGTCTTTGATTGGTGCCATAAAGGTTTGCCTGAGTTTGGGAAAGGTGTAATTCATCAGTTAAAGTGATCCACTGAGATAATTTGTATTCACTTAGTGTAGGGAAACTGCTGAACTAGACATTTTCTTCTAAAATTCTGTAGCAGAGATTGGCCCTTATTTTAGAAACCAACCCTGAATCAGCATAAATTCAGTATGATTGAAAGTCTAAGATACTTAAGAATCCAGGTCTTAAAAAATCTAAAACTGGATATAACAACCCTTTGTCAGATAGTTTTCAGGCAGCTCTCTTAGTTTTTAAACTATTTGAAAATAAGCACATGAACTTGGCTCTAATTGATTTGCCCAGGTCAGAGTTGCTGTTTTGTAGAATTGTGAAAGTGATTATTTGTTTATTATCCTGGTCCCACATTGCTTCTCTATAAAGAATTTGAGAATCTGTTATGATTTCCTTTGGAAAATCTTTTGTAATAGGATTAGTTTAATAAACCTCTTTTTGTATGGAAGAGCTGATCTAGTTCTCTTATGAAATTTTTAAATCTGTGACCTTTGTTATTCAGATTACATATTCTTTTTGCCTCCCTTATGTACCACTTTAATGACATTCTTTATCAACAACCTGCTTAAATTCAGCATATGCTTTTCCATTGTCCATTGGGTTATAGTAATTTTCAATTCCTTGAGGCCATAATATTCCCTTACTCAGAAATATGTGTGATACATGAAACATGCAGAACATTCATCCAGAAGATTGTAAAATCTTTGAGGACAGGGACCATCTTTGGCCTCTTGTTGTTCTCCCAGCACTTAGCACGGTGCCTTACACATAGTCAATGTTTAACACATAATTTATATATTGATTGATATTACTTGTCTTTAATATCTCTTCAGGAAGAAGTTTGGTATCAATAAAAAAGAACTTTGAAAAATTTTGATTGTAGTTTAGCTCTCTTTCCTCCTGTTGAATTTCCTGTATGGATATTTAGATCTCATTCCCTTCAGAAGTTATTTATCTCATTTAAAAGGACAGGATATTTTTCAAGACAATGAAACTAACACTATGGTCTAGGCAAAAATCGGACATCTGTACAATCTCTATTAATCTCTTTGCTTTCTGTTTTTAATTTGTGCTAGATCTGCTCCATGACTATAATAACCTTTGTGAAGTATATATCTTTCCCATTTTACATCTTTTTGATGTAATGATGTAAAAGTCATTAGATAAGTTATTTCTGATTTTCATAGACTCTGGCTTGATTTTGACTTTTATGTAGGAGTAAATTTGTTGAAGAACTTTTATGGGGGTGGCTAGGTGATGCAGTGGATAGAACACCAGCCCTGGAGTCAGGAGTATCTGAGTTCAAATTCTGCCTCAGACACTTAATAATTACCTAGCTGTGTGGCCTTGGGCAAGCCACTTAACCCCATTGCCTTGAAAAAAACTAAAAAAAAAAAAGAATTTTTATGAGAGAATTTTGCTCTAATAAGTTGAAAATGATTTTTGTAATCACATAAGATCTTGAAATATTTTCATCTTTCAGTCAATTATGTTTGGTAAAAATGAAACCTATTCTGAAATATTACTTGCGAATATAATTTGTTCCCTCCTATTGCTTTTATTAAGTATGACTTCTATGCATATACAAAATATACTTTAAAACATTTGTATATATAGGATGACTTATTTAAATAGGCTATGTTTGAGTTGTTTTATGACATATATTGCCTTTTTTAAAAATTTGTTTTTTTCAATCTTTGTAGCAATTTTGATCTTTACTGATTCAGGAATAAATTCATAACAAGTTGTTTCCTGTATATTAAAATAAAATCAATTTCATTTTCTGTGATGATGTTCAGGATTCACTATTCTCATATTAGTTATCTTTTTGGGAAAAAAAAGTGTTCATGATTTATAGGTATAAGCTTCTGTGTAGGCTTGAAGTCTTTGTAGCCTTTCTGATTCCCTTAATCTTGATCTTTTTTGCAACATATTTTTCTCTGCTTTTGCTTATTCTCACACTTTAAAACCACTGGGTATCAAAGTTTATGCTTATTTAAACTGGAGAATCTTACCAAGTTCCTTGAAGACTTTCCCTTCGTCTTCCTTCTCTGCAACAGATGCTAGCATGTATCCTACAATTATTTTCACAAGGTTTTTTCATGATGAATACTACAATATTATATAGCCAAATGTCCTATGAAATAATTATTTTTATTGCCTTTAGGTACAATGAAATCAATTCTGACAACTTTTGTTTGCTTCTATGAAGAGAACCTGGAAGCCACCTATCTATTTAATTGCAGTTCATATTATACACATACATACACACACACACACACACATATACACACACACTGGTTTCACACACACACACACACACACACACACACACACATATATATGTTTCTGGTTTCATTTATGATGAGAAATGTAGATTGATACAATTGATTTTCTCTAAGTGTTCCCTCTTTTCATTGGATAAGGATCTCACATTAATCGTACCAAGAAAGGAAATCTGGATGATTCTTTTCACCTTTTGTCCTTTTCTCTGCCTTTTTACCACCATGACTTCAGAATTATAAGGAGATAGGAGTGAGGGCCATGTTTCATTTTCTTTACATCACAGGTTGGCATGCTTAACCAGCTAGAAAACTCTTTGGAGAAAACTCTCTTCTAACTTAAGTCATACCGATGCTTAGAAAGCTGACAGTATTTTTAGTTCTGTAATTGAAACCTATCTAGTCTGGCTAGAGAATAGATACACTAGAGTTTATGCTCTAAATTCATAGATTCAAAGAACCCATATCTTCATGCCAAGGTGTGATATTGCAGTACAAGCAAATGGACAAATACAGCTCTTTTTTTTTTTTTAAAAGATTTTTGCAAGGCAAATGGGGTTAAATGGCTTGCCCAAGGCCACACAGCTAGGTAATTAAGTGTGTGAGACCGGATGTGAACCTAGGTACTCCTGACTCCAAGGCCGGTGCTTTATCCACTGCCACCTAGCGGCCCCAATATACAATTTTTTTTTAGGTTTTTGCAAGGCAAATACAGCTCTTTTCAGACATTTCATTGACTTACTTTAACCACTTGAGACTGAATAAAATTTATTGATGTGATTCAAATCTCCAACAAAATTCTATTGCCACTACATATGTATATATACAGGCATGTATGTGTGCACACACAAATAAGCACAAATATATATCCCTTGTTCCCCCCTCCCAGATTTGGGGAAAGGAAAAAAAGGCTGTTAGAGAACCCTGGTTATAAAGTATGAGACATTCTGTTTCCTAATAATTAAGATTTTTCTTAATTAATTTCCTAATAATTAATATTGGGCAACTAGCTGACACAATGGGTGGAGCGTTTGCTCTAAAATCAGGAGGATCTGAGTTCAAACATGAACTCAAATATTTACTAGCTGTGTGACCTTGGGCAAGTCACTTAACCCTGACTGCTCTGAATCTCAGGACCATCTCCTCTCATCCTGATTAATGTCTGGCTACTAGATCCAGATGACTCCAGAGAAGAAAGTGAGACTGGTGACAGCACAGCACCCCCTCACTCAAATCCAATTCATGTGCTTGTCATGACATCACCTTCCCGATGTCATGGTCTTCTTTGAGAGAAAATGATAAAATATTACCAATATTTTAAAATTTTTTTTTTTAGCTTTTCTTTCAATACTGAGACTTTAGTACCTGGAACATGGTAAACACATATTAAAAACTTGCTGGCTATTGATTGGGTGATTGCTAATTGGATGTTTCTAGTGATAAAAACTGTGCCTAAAGGAGTAGAGAAATTCCTCTCACTGGAGGTTTTTAAGTAGGACCTGGATAAATACTTTTTAAAAATGTAGATAAAGTTCCCCCTTAGAAACAGGCTGGATTATGATGTCTGAGATTCCTTCCAGTCTTAGAGTTTGTAGTTCTGTTATTTCCCACAAGACTCCAATTACAACGTCTCAACCCTTCTTGAACATGTTCCATGTCTCTCAAAGGGTTTGCTAGAAGAGCACAGCTTCTGAAGCCCCATGGAAATTCAAAAGAATTCAAATATACACCTTAAAATAGAATTTGTTATCTGAGAATCAATTTGGTTAATTTCAGGGAGGCTCACTACCACAAGCCTGAAATCAAGTAATAATTTTTTAAAAGTTATCTTTATTATTAATGTTATTAACTATAGCAAATCACACTGACTTAGTTTATGAAAGGGCTGCACTCTAAATAAGTTGAGGGAGCATCCACAGGTATTTTAAATATAAAAACCTTATTTATAGCAATAATTCCAAAATATTTACATAACATTTATAATTAATTCTGAATTTGCAATCGAATTTTTAACGAACACTTCCATGCATAGAAAATTGGATGTGAGATTGTGACTCATTTTATATAATTTAATTCTGAAAAATGTATATAATAAATTCCACATCTTGCTTTTAAAATTACCCTACTTGTTTGTATTTGCCTATGACTTCTTTCCTGACTCTATTGTAGGGGAAAAAAAACAAGTTTCAAGTCTGTTTTTTCTTTGTGGGAGTATGGCTGTTGCCAACCTCCTCATTATTTTTCTCAATTAAAAATTGTGGGGGATAATCAGCCTAGTAGAACAAAACAAATTTACACAATAACTATGTATAAAATTCATCTCAGTTTGCCTTGGGTTCATCAAATCTCTGTCAGGAGATGAGTAACCTTTTTTTTTTTTAAATCAAGAGTCCTCTAAAGAAGAAAGTTCATTTGATGAGTGTTACCCCCTTCACGTGCTCCCTGTTTGTATAATCCTCTTCTCATTTACTCCAATTACAAAAAATAATTGTGAATTCACCTCCCTTCTTCCTTTTTTCTATACTACTTTATTTTTATTGCTCTCACTTTGAACAGAACCAATCTGCCCATACCTCCACAATTTTTCTTATTTAACTCCCTTGATCCACTTTAAAGACATTAAACTTGAAGGGACACATGCTTCTTCTTCCTCATTTGAAATGTTAGTACTGAATCATCATACAATCCTTCCAATTGTTCAAATAAATTTACCCAAGTTTCTCTTGACTCTTGTTTTAGCATTTAATAATTCCTCCTCAGCTCTGATCTTTTTTTTAAATCAGATATACTTGAAAGTCCTTTATGCCAAGAAAAGTACATTTTTTCCTACTGAAGGATTTTATTCAGCTTTGTGAATAGCTTGATTATAACCATATTTTTTTTTCTTTTGAAAAGCTGCATTTCAAGATTTCCTCTCATTTATACTTAGCTTGTCAGGTTTTGTGTGATTCTAATTAAGTTTCCTTGGTCCTTGAACTCCTTTCTACCTACTTGTAATGTTTTTTTCATTGAGATAGAAGCTTTGAATTTTGGTTACTATACAATTTATGGGACTTTTTCTTTTTAGGGTTTTTTTTGCCAGAAAGTCATCAGAGGATCATTTCTATTTTCATATTGCCTGAGTAGTTTTCATTTTTGATTTTTCTGAAATATAGTGTTCATACTTTTAAAAATCATAGTTTGGGTATTTAAATTGTTTCTTTCTGGCTGCTTGTAGGATTTTCTCTTTTATCTGATAGTTCTAGAATTTGGCTACAGCATTCCTTGGTGTTTTTGTTTTAGTATCTCTTTCAGGAGGGGATCGATGTATTATTTTGATAACTATTTTGCCCTCTGGTTCTATGTTATCAGGGCAATTTTCCACCACTAAACTCTGTAATATGAAGTCCAGGCTTTTTTTTCTCTTCAATGTTTTCAGGAAGACCTTTAATGCTCAGGTTGTCCCTTCTCAATTTATTCTTGAGGTCAATGGTTTTGCTGATGAAGTATTTCACTTTTTCTTCTATTTTTTTGATCTTTTGGTTTTGTTTAACAGAATCTTGTCATCTCACAAACTCATTTGATTCCACTGATGCCATTCCTTTTTTTAGAGAAGAATGTTCTTCATTTACTTTTTGAAACTCCTTTTCCAATTGGTCAATTCTAGTTTTGAAGTTTTCCATTTGCCCAAGTGTAGTTTTGAGAGAATCATTTTCTTTTTGCATTTGCCCAATTAAAGATTTGAGAAAATTATTTTCTTTTTGCATTTGCCCAATTGAGGAGCTGAGAGAATTATTTTCATTTTGTATTTATCCAATTGTATTTTTCAAGAATTTGTCTTCTTGTTGCAAGATGTTAATATTCTCTTACAATGTGTTAATTTTCTCTTGAATTTCTTTTCCTAATTTTTCCAATTGATTTTTAAACTCCATGATTTCTTCAAGGAAACCCTTCTGTGCTGGAGATCAATTTAGATTCTCCTCAAAAGTGCTAGCTCTCTCTGGCTTAGAATCTATTTCTTCTAAGTATTTCTCCATGGGGCCCCCCTTACACTGGCCTTTCTTCATTTTCCTAGGATCTTGTACTGGGAGGTGGCTCTCAGAGGTTTGCCTTTGAAAACCCTAGAGGCTTTGTTCACTTGGCTTAGTAATTCCAATTTAATACAAAGGAGTCATAATAAAGATTACACAACACCTGGCTCCATCAACATTAAGGGATGGAAGGGCCTGGAATGAGATATTCTGAAGAGCAAGGGAGCTTGTAATACAGCCAAGAATCCATTATCCAACAAAGCTGAGACTTCTCTTCCAGGGGAAAAGCCAGACATTTCACAAAATGTGGGACTTCCAACATTTCCTGATGAAAAGACCAGAGTTAAATAGAAAATTTGGACAATAAACAGGAGGCTCAAGAGACACGTGAAAAGGTAAAAAAAAATGGATAAAGAAAAAAAACTGCTATCCAATCAGATGAAACTGCCTATATCCCTACCTGGGAGAAAGATTCTCATAACTCTTGAGAATTGTAATTAGAGAGAAAATGCTTAGCCAGAAGTGATGGACACTCATGACTTATCTGTGAGACTATCTAATAGGATGAAACTGGCTATATTCCTACCTGGAAGAAAGACTCTAATAACTCTCAAGAATTGTAACTCTATCAGAGAGAATATACATAGCCAGAAGTGATGGACACTCATGACTTTTTTGTGACTCAGATAAAATGATTTAAAAAACACCTCCTCCTTAAAAAGGGGGACAAAAAGGTGACAGGAGGATAGAGGAGACTGAATGGAGTAAATCTCATTATGTTAAGAGGTACAAAAGAACTACTGTAATGGAGAGGAGGTGAGAACCACCTGAATCTTCTTCTCATCAGACTTGACTTAAAGTCAACTTGTACACACTCAGTTAAGAAACTTATCTTACCTTTCAAGTATTAAAAGGGGAAAAGGGCCGGCGGGGGGATGGGGAGGGGGAGAAAAAGGGGAACTAACAGAAGTAAGGGAAGGAATAAGGGGAAAAGGAAAGGAAAAAGAAAGGGGAGGGGAGTTGATGTAGGAGGACAAACACACTAGAGGTGATGGAATTCAAAAACAAAATATTGGGGAATATGAATAAAGGGAAAAAAAAGAGCAAAAATACAGAGGAAAGATAGCATGGAGGGCAATAAAGAGTTAGTAATTATAACTTTGAATGTGAATGGGATTAATTGTCCCTTAAAATGTAATCGAATAGCAGAGTGGATTAAAAACCAGAATCCTGTAATATGCTGCTTACAAGAAACTCATTTGAAGCAAAGAGATACATGTAGAATAAAGGTAAAAGATTGAAGCAAAATATATTTTGCTTCAGCTGAAGTGAAAAAAAGCAGGGGTAGCATTGCTTATCTCAGACAAAGCAGCTGCAAAAATAGCATTAAAAGAGATAAGGAAGGAATCTATATCCTCCTAAAAGGTACCATAGATAATAAAGTAATTTCAATGGTAAACATGTATGTACCCAATGACATAACATCCAAATTTTTAGAGGAGAAGGTGAAAGAGCTACAGGAAGACACAGACAGCAAAACTCTACTAGTGGGAGACCTCAACCTCCTGCTCTCAGATTTAGATAAATTTAATCACAAAATAAACAGGAAGGAAGTTAAGGAGGTAAATAGATTATTAGAAAACCTAGATATGATAGACTTATGGAGGGAACTGAATAGGGATAGAAAGGAATATGCCTTTTTTCTGCAGGACATGGCACTTATACAAAAACTGACTATGTACTAGGGTATAAAAATCTAATGATCAATTGTAGAAAGGCAGAAATAGTGAATATATCCTTCTCAGATCATAATGCAATCAAAATCATATACAATACTAGGCCAGGGAGATATAAACCCAGAACTAATTGGAAACTAAATAACCTCTTTTAAAAGAATGAATGGATCAAGCAACACATTATAGAAAGAATTAATTATTTCATCCTAGATAATGACAATAATGAAACAACATATCAAAACCTATGGGATACACTCAAGGCAGTTGTCAGGGGATATATTATATCTTTATTTTTTAGGGTTTTTTGGTTTATATTATATCTTTAAATACTTACATGAATAAATTAGAGAAAGAGGAAATCAATGAACTAAATATACAACTAGAAAATTAGAGAAATAACAAATTAAAAGCTTCCAATTAAATACCAAATTAGAAATTCTAAAAATTAAAAGAGAAATTAATAAAATTGAAAGCAAGAAAACTATTGAACTAATAATTAAAACCAAGATTTGATTTTATGGGAAAGCCCAATAAAATTGATAAACCTTCGGTCAACTTGATTTTAAAAAAGAAAGAAGAAAACCAAATTGCTAGTATCATAAATGAAAAAAAGGTGAACTTATCACCAGTGAGGAGAAAATTAAAGTAATAATTTGGAATTATTTTGCCTAACTATATGCCAATAAATTTGATAATCTAAGTGAAATGGATGAATATGTACAAAAATATAAATTGCCCAGATTAAATGAAGAGGAAATTAAATACATAAATAACCCTATCTCAGAAAAAGAAATTCAACAAGCCATTATTGAACTCCCTAAGAAAAACTCTCCAGGGCCAGATGGATTCATAAGTTAATTCTATCAAACATTTAGGGAACAATTTTTTCCGATTCTACATAAACTCTTTGTAAAAATAGGTGAAGATGGAACTCTGCCTGACACCAATGTGGTGTTGATTCCTAAACCAGGAAGAGTTAAAACAGAGGAAGAAAATTATAAACCTATCTACCTGATGAATATAGATGCAAAAATCTTAAACAAAATCTTACCAAATGATTACAACAAGTTATCACTAGGGTAGTACATTACGATCACTAGGGTAGTACATTACGATCAAGCAGGACTATTACAGGAATTCAGGGTTGGTTAAATATTAGGAAAACTGTTAGTACAATTAATTATATCAATAAGAAACCTATCAGAAACCATATGATTATATCAATAGATGCTGAAAAACTTTTGACAAAAACTAAAAAACACAAAAACTAAAAACACTAGAGGGTGTAGGATGAAATCAATTGTTCCTTATAATAATAAGCAGTATCTATCTGAAACCATCAACAAGCATCATATGCAATGGGGATAGGCAAGAGGCATTCCCAATAAGTTCAGGGGTGAAACAAGGGTGCCCATTATCACCACTATTATTCAGTATTGTATTAGAAATATTAGCTTCAGCAGTAAGAGAAGAAAAAGAAATTGAAGGAATTAGAATTGGGAAATGTAAACATTATGTACTGGTTGACTGTACAGTGCCACAGGAGTGGGAGTGGACCAGGGATTGGAGAAATTATTTAAGCACTTGTATTTGGTTTAATAAACAGAGATCTAGGAGATCTAGGAGAACTTTAAGGAGTTATCATCCTTGTCTCCCTTGTCTCCCTCCCCTTCAACATTCGCCTGGGTCAGGATAAGTGAGCTGGAAGGAACCTAACACTTCCTGAGCAGCTAGTCTATCAGGAACCTAACAGGGAAGGAAGAGACAAAACTCTTACTCTTTGTAGATGACATGATGGAATATCTAAAAAATCTCCAAAAATCATCTTTAAAAACTATTACAATTAATCAGCAACTTTAGATTTGTCACAGGATATAAAAGAAACCCTCCTAAACCCTTAACATTTCTATATATGACTAGAAAGATGCAGCAGAAAGAACTTAAAAATGAAATCCCATTCAAAGTAACCTCAGACAATATAAAATACCTGGGAGTCTACCTGCCAAGGCAGACTCAAAAATATTTTGAAAACAATTACAAAACATTTCTCACACAAATAAAATCAGATTTAAATAACTGGACAAATATTAACTGCTCATGGATAGGTAGAGCTAATATAATAAAAATTACAATTACACCAAAACTAAACTGTTTGTTTACTGCCTTACCAATCAAAGTTCCAAAATATTACTTTAATGAGTTAGAAAAAATAGTAAGTTCATATAGAGAAATAAAAAGCCAAGAATTTCCAGGGATTCAATGAAAAAAAAAGTACAAAAGAAGGTGGCTTAGCCTTACCAGATCTAATATTATATTATAAAGCATCAGTCATCAAAACTGTCTGATATTGGATAAGAAATAGAGTGGTGGATCAGTGGAATAGACTAGGTACAATAGCAGGAAATGATTATAGTAATCTGCTGTTTGATAAACCCAAAGAGTTCAGCTATTGGGATAAAACTCTCTCTTTAAAAACTGTTGGGAAAATTGGAAGTTAGTATGGATGAAACTTAGATTAGACCAACACCTCACATCCTATACCAAGATAAGAACCAAATGGATACAGGATTTAGACATAAAAAACAATATTATATTCAAATTAGAAGAACACAGAGTAGAGTAAGTGTCAGATCTATGGAAAGAAAAGCAGTTTACGACCAAGGAAATGATGGAGAACATCATTGAAAACAAACTAGATAATTTTGATTACATTAAATTAAAAAGCTTTTTGCACAGACAAAACAACTGTAACCAAGATCAAAAGAAATGTAGTAACTTGGGAAACAATTTTTTACAGCTAGTATTTCTGACAAAGGACTAATTCCTAAAATATACAGAGAAATGAGTGAAATTTTCAAAATACCCAAACCATTTCCCCAATTGACAAATGGTCAAAGGATATGCAAAGTCAATTTACAGATCAGGAAATCAAAGCTTATTAGAGAAATGCAAATTAAAGCATCTCTGAGGTACCACCTCATACCTCAGACTGGCCAATATGACCAGAAAGGACAATGATCAATATTGGAAGGGATGTTGGAAATCTGGGTCACTAATGCATTGTTGGTGGAGCTGTGAACTCATCCAACCTTTCTGGAGAGAAATTTGGAATTACACCCAAAGGTCAACAAAAAATGTGCATACCCTTTGATCCAGCAGTACAACTACTGGGTCTATACCCTGAAGAGATGATGCAAAAGGGTAAAAACATCACTTGTACAAAACTATGCAAAGGAGCCCTGTTTGTGGTGGCAAAGAATTGGAAATTAAGTGAATGTCCTTCAGTTGGGGAATGGCTTAACAAACTGTGTTATATGTATATGATGGAACACTATTGTTCTATTAGAAACAGGAGGGAATGGGAACTCAGGGAAGCCTGGAGGGATTTTCATGAATTGATGCTGAGTGAGATGAGCAGAACCAGAAGAACACTGTATACCCTAACAGCTACATGGGGGTGATGATCAACCTTGATGGACTTGCTCATTCCCTCAGTGCAACTAACAATCAGGGACAATTTGGGGCTGTCTGTGATAGAGAATACCATTTGTATCCATAGAAAGAATTGTGGAGTTTGAACAAATTACAAAGACTATTAGCTTCAATTTAATGGGGAAAAAACCATTATCTTACTGTTACTATCTTACTAATTTTGCTATCACTATACTTTATTTTTCTTCCTTGAGGATGTGATTTCTCTCTCATCACATTCAACTTATATCAAAGTATATCATGGAAACAATGTAAAGACTAACAGACTGCATTCTGTGGGTGGTTGGGGGGAGGGAAGCAAGAATAGGGGAAAAATTGTAAAACTCAAAATACATAAAGTCTTCCAAAAATCATAGTTTTGGGAGAATCAAATGATTATTAATTTTTCTTGCACTCCTTTTCAACACAGTTATTAAAATATTTAATTTTTTATTTCTTAATCTTTTGATTTGTTCTAAAATTTCTTTCTGTCTCTTGTAATCATTAATTTCTGTTTCTTCTAATTTTGTTCCAGGACCAAACCACTACTTTGTGTGTTTTTGGTTGGGGTGGGATATGCTGCTTAGTCTTGATCTAGCCTACAGTGCCCTTGAATCTTTGAAGGTCAGATCACTGGTTCTTTAGGATATTCTTTTCTTTTCCCTCCTCATGTGCTTTCCATTAACCCTTTCTATATTACTTGATTTTGGGCTTTACATATTTGATTTTAATTGTTATTAGGTTAGGGAATCACTTGTGAGGAAGGTTTCTCTTCCAATCTAGACTAGCAAGTTTTCTGGAATTCATATTCCAGACTGCTACATGGAAGAACTGAACAGATAAATGACTCATTCAACGTATATGACAGAATTTAAATTCATTTCTAACTATGAGGTCACTTTATTCATTACTGCCTTGTATTTATTTTCCAAATTGAAATACCTTTATTTTTAATAATTTGCTATAAATAAATGAACATTTATAGGTAATTATTTTTATTTTTTTTTACTTGAACTTATTTGGCTATCTTCATTTCCCTCTTGGCTGTACTTTTCATTTTCTGGTCTTTCACACTCTCTTTTTCTGTAGTTTTACCTTGGAACCTCTCTCAGTGCTTTTAACCTCCTCATACTGGAATACCCATCTTACCATTCTGGCCCCCTTCTCCCATTGATGAGTTTCTCCAGAATCTCCATCTGGGAGAAGGATCCAGGCAGCCCCATTTTCGTTCTTTTATCTGTACCTTTGACTTTCTAGACATCAACATCATGTTTGTACATGGTTGCATTTATTCCTTTCGCTGCTTCCATTTTCATTTCCCTTTTTTTATATTGTCTTCCCTTAGTAAAGAGTATTCTTTCTCAGAGAGCCTGGAGGGATTCTCATTTTGCTCTAATTTGTTTTGATTAGCTTTTAATTTGATTCCCTGTGCTTAGCACAGTTCTGGGCACAAGAAATGTACTTAATAGTTGTTTGTTATTTGTTATCTGTTGCTAACTTTCATTATAAAATATGAAGAAGACAAAATCTACTTTCTCTCTTGTCACTTTCTTAATTCCAATATTCAAATAGAAATTCTACTTTGTGAAAACTTGTAAAGACTTACACTGAACTGATACTGAGCAAAGTGAGCAGAACCAGCAGAATTTTGAACACATAAATAGCAATATTATGTGAAAATCCACTATGATGGACTTAATTCTTCTTAACAATACAGTGACCAAAGACTTGTGATAGAAAATGTCATTCACATTCACAGAAAAAACTATGGAATCTGAATGCAGAACAAAAGCATACATTTTCACTTTTTTAAAAATTGATTTGTTTTTTCTTTCTCAAGATTTTCTTTTGTTCTGATTCTTCTTTCATAACTTGACTAATATAGAAATATGTTTGACATATACATGTTCATATATGACCTATATCAGATTACTTGTTGTCTTGGGGAAGGGGGCATGGAAGAGAAAAAAAATGTGGAACTCAAAATCTTGCAGAAATGAATGTTACAAAATAACTTTGCCTATAACTGGAAAAAATAAAATGCAAAACAAAATTAAAAAATTAAAAATGCTATTTCATGGATTAAGCATTGTATTTTTTCCAAAATAACAGATGAATGAATTAAAAAATGTTTATTAAGAACATACAGAGGTTGAAAGTTATATATTTGTTTTTAAATTTGTGCAAAGATGTTTTATGGTTTCAAAATCTTGAGGTGATTCATCATAAATGACATTTCTATGGACAATATGAATATATCAAATAAATATGATGTGTAAGATAAACAATTATGATTATATATGCATTTAATAAGTAGTTTATAAATATAACATTATCCTAGACAAAGCACCTGATTAGTCCATTGGCTTGTTTTTGATTAATAGCACTGCATTGCTGTGCATATTTAAGATTAAATTAACCATTAAATTAACACCATTATAGCGACTTTATTGAACTGATTTTGAAAACGTTCACTGCAATATTAAAGCTAGGAGGGGTGGCTAGGTGGTGCAGTGGATAAAGCACTGGCCCTGGAGTCAGGAGTACCTAGGTTCAAATCTGGCCTCAGACACTTAATAATTACCTAGCTGTGTGGCCTTGGGTAAGCCACTTAATCCCATTTGCCTTGCAAAAACCTAAAAAAATATATTAAAGCTAGGAGATTGCTTCCTGTCAGCATTTAAGTTGTAATTCAGTGAAATTGTTCCATAATCCAGAAGTCATCCCAGCTTTGTTTTAAACAGTATTTCAAAATTTGAGTTCAAATTAATATCTGTAAAATCTTGAAGAAGTAAGAGCTCCCAAAGTTTGCAGCATTTATAATGCTTTCCATGAGCTCATATTCTTTATGTCCTTTCATTTCCCAATGCAAACAGAATGCATAGACTATTCTACTTTTGCAGACACAGTAATGGCACTTTGGAGTCATAAAATACTTTTAGCTAAGGATATTAGAGCTTCTGGCAAATGTTAATTAAATATACCTCCTACCAGTCTTGTGAGAAGTCACAGTAAGTATATTATAATGCCCATTTTATAGTGAAGGAAATTGAATAAACAATGTAAAGAAATCAGACCAAGCAAGCTACACTACAAGTGGTTCCACATATTTATGCATTAAAATCGAATTTATAGCACTCACAGAACTCCACATTTATGCTTCATATACTGTCAGCAATTGTGATTTTCATTTGGTAGTGATCTAGCCAAAATTTTGAGCATACTGTAATAAAATTTCTCTTCTTTGTCACTTGATAATTTCCTTCTAGTTTTCACTAGAAGTGTGGGTTAAGATAGAAAGAACCCTGGATTTGTAGTTGAGCCCCTTACTTCATATATCCATTTTTGCCTTGCTCATCCTTTAGTGGCATCCTTTACTCAAGCATTAGAATGTGCTTTGGCATCAGCAAATTCTCTTTACCAATACAAATGAGCATTTTCTCTGTAAATCCATTATCTCTGAGAACCTAGAGCACTGAGGACAAGTGTCTTATTCAAGGTCAGTCAGTATGTATTAGAGTTAGAACTCACCTTGTTGCTTCTCATGGCCCAGAAATTTTCCACATCCTCTTTCTTCAGAGAACACTCTCTTACTTCTCCCTCTCCCTCCCTCCCTCCCTCCCTCCCTCCCTCTCTCTCTCTCTCTCTCTCTCTCTCTCTCTCTCTCTCTCTCTCTCTCTCTCTCTCTCTGTTTCTCAAGCTTATGTAGTATAGTTTCTGTTTAAAGTTGAATTGTTTATTTTGTTCTTCAAGATACTCTTATTCCTTATATGACATTAATTTTTTGACTTTTGATCAAGTGAATTCAGGATTTCTTTCCTCACATTTCTTGTCTTTAATTGAGCAATGTGATGTTCAAATTAATGGATAGACCAGGTAGATGCTGATATTATCTTCTGATACCTTTCAATGGACATCACATTTCTTTCTCAAGTCAATTTTACCAAAGTAGAGTTTGATACTTTGCCTAATGAATATTAATTGCTACTTCCATGCTTCTTCCCCTGGCTCTTAATGTTCGCAACAATTGTTACATAGACCATTGTATTTAGGCCTTGGCATATTTGTGCATCTTCCCTCAAAATATTATTAAAGAATCTGCACAAATGATGATTATTAATCGTTTTAGCAGATCCCAACTATTTGAATTACTGTTTTGCCATAATGGTCTGCTAGTTGGATTTTTGCCATCACATTTGAAAAGAATATTTTGGAATCCTTGGTTCAGTTGCTCATCTCCTTTTTAAAAATCTCTGGAGAATTTGAGGCTGTTTTCTCATGTTTCATTATTGAATATAATTTCTGAAATTTTCATTAGTTGATGATTTTCAGTGATCTTAGTGGCTCTAGTTTTTCTCTTTTCAGAAATTATTACTTTCTTGATTGTATATCTAATTTTTTCAATTAGATCCTTAGATATGAGGCTCACTTTTGTTTTATTATTTTTTGTGATTTTCCCCGCACCATTCAGAAATAGATGGTTGTGTGATTTGGAGTTGATGAAGTCCTTGGTTTCATCATGATGAGAGGTTTCCAGCTTTGCTATATTTTATTGGCACATAATGAAACTAGTCATATCTTCAGTCTTTTTTTCATGTGATCTTGTGTTTTAGTAGTCAGTATCATTTGCACTGAAACATTTTCTACAGATATGGAATTGGTATTTTATATCTGATCTGATAAATCTTGATTTCTTGGCACGAGAACATGAAAGAGTTTCATTTTCTCTACTGCCCATGTTAAGTTGACATTATCATGACAATTTTCAGTAGTCATTCTGTAACACAATGCTGCCCTATCTATTTCTTGCATAAATTAAAACACTTTTACTACATGATCCTTTTAAAAAGAAAACCAAATTTAGAAACTATCTTTGGTAGGGAAAATAGGAAAATAGAAAAGATGGTTTTGTTGTTAGCTCTAATTAGATAAAGAGGAGGAAAGGGGAAGAGGAGAGAGGTTGGGTGAGAGAAATAAGAACTGCTGTTATCTTGGTTCTCCAAGAAAAGAAAGTTCATCAAATTTGAGGACCACCTTCAAGTCTTATCACAGCACCTACTCCCATCAATGGATAAATCTTCCTGATACACACTTTACAGCATCACACCTATATTTTTCTTCCCTAAATTTCCTTCCTCAGTTCTAGATGCCCCAAAGATTAAAGGGTAGAACTTCCTCATGGCAGTGGGACTGGCACCTGAGGGAGAAGTCAAAGTTCGAGCTAGCTGGTTTAGCTTTACCACTCTCTTTAAGGATATGTCTGATCATTCCTTGGAGATCTGAAACTACATTTCTGGTGGAATATGAATTTAATTTCTAGAATTTATCCCTGCCTCTGATATTCTCCCCTGAATAATTCTAATTTCCCCCCCAAAGAATATAACAGATTCATATATCTATCTGCAATTAGGGAGAATTTCTTTCCCAACTCCTCCAAGTAAGAGCTTTTTTTTTTATCTTTTGTCACTTTGCTGATTTGACAATATATAATTTTTTCCCCTCAGGGTTATTTTAGTTTATGATTCTATGATTAAAACTGAGCAATTAATAGGTGCTTAAGAAGTGCTGATGGACTTGATCATTATATTTGAATTATTTACCCAGTGATTATGGATACTTACCTTGTTTTTCTTCTTTTGAAACTTGTTTACATCTTTAATTATTTCTTTCTATAAGGAAATGGCTCTGTCAATTTCCTGTAGATTTTGGGATTTTGGACTTTTGAATTTTATCAGATATATTTAATGTAAAATTTTAAGCATCAAAAGAGACACTTTCAGTTAAAATAAAAAATTTGAAGCTTTTAAAGAAATATTGGTCAAATTATTAGCATCAGAGAATGAAAAGGGTAAAATTGGAAGAAAACTCAGGGACTATCTTCTTTGAAACCTTCATTTAACAGGATAGGAAAATGGGAATCAGAAAGTTTAAATTAAGGTCACATCAATAAAAGTTAATGAAAGAGGGAGAGAGAGAGAGAAAGACAGACAGACAGAGGCAGAGACAAAGAGACAGAGACAGAGGTAGGAAAAAAGCAAGAGAGAAAGAATAATCTAAAAATTAAAATTGCACAGATGACTGAAGAAATTTCAGAAGAAACTGCAAAATAGGGTGTTAATACTGATATGCTAAATTTAATATATTGCAAAGCAAGATATATTTAGTAGATTTATATTTCGTGTCTGGTCCCCATTTTCTGAACTTTTTGTATTTTGAATTGCTTATGTTTCCTGATGATATTCTCTTTCATAATAAAAAATACACTAAGTAAAATAAGATAATGAATAGAAAGTATTGCCTCACAAAACACAAAGACTTGAGAGAGAAATATGTAGAAAGCTTGTTATAATATCCACTTTAACCAGATTATTCTGATAGTGTTTTTAGATGAAATTGGAAAATGTTCCCACAAAAAAATGCAAAATGATCTAGATTAGCCAATGTTATTATAGTCATGATCAAGAAAGGCAACTAAAGACTACAGTTATGCTATTAATACTTCATGTGACATAGAAGAAAATAAAAATGACAGTTAAGAAGATGAAATTGAGAACAGTGCCTAGATGTGAACAAGCATGCACATAACAAATATTTTATGGTTTCAGTATGATTTACAGGCAGTCAGCCTTTGGCTTTTAAGATATTTCAAAGGAGGGAAAATACCAGAAAATATTCCTATTCAAAGCTGAATCACTAATTTAATCAATGTAGGCATTTCCTCTAGTTGCATCTCTTGAACCATAGTTCATTCTGTGTGTTGCATCTTTTTCCACAAGTCTGCCAAACTGAGCCAACCCATGAGAATGAAGACTTTTGTTGAACTCTGTCATCACCATAGATGGAACATGCATTTATTATTCATCAGTTTTAATCCCTAGCTTTCTTGTTGTGAAAGACTACCTGATTTTAAAAAATATATTATTTTACATACATACATACATATATATATATATATATGTTACAAACACATATGTATGTATTCCACAGAATCACAGAATTTTAGCATTATAAGGGACCTCAGTGGCTATCTAGTATAAGTCATACCCGTAGTGGATCACAATTATATCTGACAAAGTAGGCATTCAGATTCCACTTGCAGACCTCCAGTTGTGGGGGAAGCCTCTATTTCTAGAGGAAGACCATTCTATATTTGGATAGCTCTAATTGTTAGGAAATTTTTCTTGACATGAAGCTAAAATTTGCTTCTTTGTCATTTCCACCCACTTCTAGTTTTTCATTCTGTGGTTAAACATCTCTCATTTTTTCATAGTGTTTCAGATATCACTGACAATGAGTCTTTCTAGGTTCTAGGGGTTTGCAGAAATAAGCACAAATAGTAGCATCAATATGATCGTTCTAATTGTAGCAATCATTCTCCTTATTCTCTGACTCTCCAGTGTAAGTGACAAGTACTTTTCTTTTTTACATTTGGCCTGAAGTTAGCAATCAGAAGGTCAGCAGATGAGTTGATTTCTATTATTCTAGTTTTCAAGAAATTAAGGATAATATTTAAATATGCAGAGAATTCAATTTGGTTATTCACTTAATCAACAGGCGTTCTGCTAGATACCAGGGTATTATACTAAGTCCTAAGGATACAAGAAACAAAAATAAAAATATGGCTTTTCCTCAAGGAGTTTTATTTCTAATTGTGGGAGATAGTATTTATATATTATTTTTATATCACAATATGTATACATGTTTTTACCATTAGATTATATATCTACATGTATTCTTATTATATAGAATACATATGCTATGTATATGATATACTTATGTAGCCTTTTCTCAAAGTATATATATGTACATATATATGTACATATATCTCTCCAATGTATAGGATATATTTTAGCGGGGAGATTATATTTACATATTTTACATACCACATATTTTGTACATAGAATATAAAGTTATCCCTTCCACATTGTGGGGGTTAGGCATTCAGTACCCTTGAAATCTGAAAAATTCACTTACGTTTTTGGTCCTTTTGTACCAGAATAGTCTGAACTTTTCCTTTTTTAATGGGGGTGTTTACATTCCCTTATTGTAAAATTTGAACTACATATTTGGTCAGAGGTTCTGTATCACCTGCTGGCCTTTGTGTGTTGCCTAGAGCTTCTACAAAGCTCCCCAAAATTCCCATTTAATTTTTTCTACCAAACACAATATATTCAAAACTGTGGTGGGAAAAATCATTATGTAGATGGCCTAACTCTATATAATTACATATATTAATAAAAATTATGTAGATATTTGTAATATATTTCTTTATTACCAGAAAAGGCATTGTGTAGAAAGTTGTTCTTGAGGTACTGAATAAGACTTGGAATTTTAAATGGCTGAGATGAAAAAGGGTGTGAGAGAATACAAGTATAGAGACTGGAGGTGACGTGCGCAGAACAATAGGAAGATTAATTTGGTTGAATTGCTTTTTGCAAAGCAATGGGGTTAAGTTACTTGCCTAAGATCACACAACTAGGTAATTATTAAGTGTCTGAGGCTAAATTTGAACTCAGGTCCTTCTGACTCCATGGCAGGTGCTCTATCCATTCTGCCTCCTAGCTGTCCCTATGAAGGGGGGGGTTATAAAATAAGATTGGGAAAAGTTTGGAACCATATTTTGGAGGGCTTAAAATGACAAAATAGTATACATCCATCTATCTATTCGTAGAGGTATTGGTGAGCCACTGGAATTTACTGAGTAGGAGAGTGACCTGGGTAGGCCATTGTAAGAAAAATCACTCTGGTAGTTGGTTGGAGGGTGAGTTGGGATGGTCATAGATATGAGGCAAGGGGACCAGAGGAATTAGAAAAGTTTAGAGATGTTAAAGGAGTGATGAAATTCTGGACTAAGGTGGAAATTGTATAATTAGAGAGTAGTTACAAGAGACTTTGGAATGAAAGAATGTAACAGATTGTATATACATGGTATGTGTGAAGTTACATATATCTCATATGTCCAGTTCAATTACTTTTCCTGCTTTTACCCTCTTCAGGGTATTTCAGCTTTTTTTAAAGAACATCTGGGACTGTAATATTAAGTGTCTGAACATATCTATTTCACTATCCTGGATGGTGAAAAGAATATATAACTAATTTCCTTTGTGTGTGGTCTGCCTTTTCTTTTGTCTTTAAATGCCTCTAGTTAGTTGGGTCTCTTGCCAGATTTTCTTTATACTGATTTTTCCCTTCACTGCTTCTTTCTATTTTATTCAGTAATACTAAGCACAATCTTCCATGACCCTTCTCCATAAGTTAATATACAAATTTATATTCTAAACTGGGGTTGCACTTGGCTGCCACATCTCCCTGCTGGGCAAGCAAGTCAAATGTTTGCAGAATGAGACAGTTTGGAGACTCTTGGTTTTCTCATTATGGCAATTTTTGTTCTTCACTCAACTTCTGCATGAAATGATTATGATCAATGTTGACTTCTTTTTCTCTACTGATTTCCCATTTTGGGGGACATCACTAACTTTCAAATAGGTCATGTTGATATTGTATAAATTGCACACAATATCTTTTTTCTCATTTCTATTCTTATAGCTATGTAATTTTGATCTTTGTTTTGTGAAATCAGAGGTTTGCCTGTACACAGAGTTGATTTACAAATGACTCCTACATCAGTACTGAGTTATTGTTTTGTCTGTTAAAATAAAATCCATTTCATTTTCTGTGGTGTTATTTGGTACTTGTCATGGACACAACTCATTTTTTTCCTTCAAGAAAGAATTCATTATGTACTGGCTTCAGGTTTTTTTAGACTGAAAATCTTTGGTTTTTCTCATTCCTTAATCCTCAGGCATTTTTTCTGTCTGGACATAGTCTTAGAAAATTGAGGGTCCTTTCTAAGCTAAGATGAGACAATAAGACTTTGGAAGGAAAAAAAACTCTGATGGTATTATTCCCCCCCCCCCCAAATAAAGACAAGCAAGAAGACACCAGCCTCTTTCAATACATCTGACCAACTTTTCATTATAAAATTGCTATAAAATGCTGTAATATATACATTCATACATGCATTATTTTTTTCTTAATGAAAGCAGGAGAAAGAAACTGGCAGACTTTTACAGATACTTTGCAAGTGAATAGTGAATAAGATTACACTATTCTTGCTATTTGTTGATTTTTAACTCAATAGAACATAATAGAACCTTAAATGCTCTCTTCCAACAAACTACCTACAATGTATGTGTTATTATTCCTTGTTAAATGTATCAAAATATAACTTGTTCAATGAATTTCTGATTATCAATATGAAGCAAGACATAAATCAGGGAGATGTCTATTCAGGAATGATACTTGCTACTGGAATGAAAGATGTCCTGTGCAAGGTTCAAATGAAAATTAACTTTAGATAGTAAAGTTTGCAGATATCACTGTTTACTAATGACATTTTCCTGATTGCGTTAAACTCTAGGATATTTATCACATGTACAGATGCCAGCAGTGGAAGTGGAAGAGCCCAGAATAACTGGTCATGAGTGATATACTCTCTCTTTCATTCCTCTTTCGTGTGTGTGTGTGTGTGTGTGTGTGTGTGTGTGTGTGTGTGTGTGTGTGATAAAGAGGACTGAAGGATCGGTGGCTAGATCACTCCTTTGGCTTTCTATTGATTTTTCTTGCCTATCTTAGAAAGAAAGCTTCTGCAGCCAACTTCACCAGATCTGTCACCAACCCCATACTTCTCATTGAGGGGGAACTAATTATATTTTATGTTGTGGTTCCAAACTTTTCCTTCTAATTTTCATCAGCCTAAATTTAAACTCAAACAAGTTACTGATTTCAATTATTTTACTTAGCAAGGACTATCCAGTATCAATGAATTGAGACTGAAAGTCTATTGGGAAGAGTAGCAGCAAATACCGAGCTGTATAGTCCGTTGGAGATATTGCGGTCAATGTTAAATTTCTGAATGTATGGGAAAGAAATAGCTTTCCTACCCCACTGGAGGTGGGGTGTGTGGGCACAATTAATACAGTAACTTTTTCATTGGCTCTATTAATTGTGGGGATGTGCCTGAAAAGGTAGTCTCACTTAATCAGCACCACAATTCCTCTTTATCTTCACCTCCAGCAACACTTAGAGCAATTAGTTGTATTAGGCTACCTGAATCAAAGAACTAGGGAGAACACATTGCTGCTTATTCTTGGGATTGAGGATGTATTCAAATGACTTTCTTTTCCTTCTTCCTTTGGTGGCCTTCTCTCAGAACTCTCTGAAAACAATTCCATACACCTTCCCACACAGTTCATGATGCTAGGAATCACCCTGATACAGGACCAGAGGCCAGTGGAGGGTAACAAATTAGGAAGCTCATTTTCATTATACATAAAACCAGAGGGTTGGATTTGGGGGCCTCTGAGGTTTCATCCAACTTTATTCATTACCACATATAATCATAAATTATTTATGTTTATAATGATCCCTAATCCATTAATATATAAATATTGAACAGGTGCTACATATGAACAATGTGCTATACCTAAGATTAAACAGTAGGCTAATGGTCTGCATTGCATTTATGAAACTGGGCAGGTTTTTAATGATCTCAAGCCGCTTTCTGACAAAAAAAAATCCCATTTTAAAAATACTGTGAATATTGTCTTGCTTACTCTCTCTGGCCTACGAATCATGGAAAACTCCAAAATTTGGAGACTTTAAATTGTAAATGATCCAGACAGTAATGAATAATTAAATATTAGCAGCTTGTATCATATTATCAGTGATGACATATGTAAGAAATGTTACAAAAGATCTCATCAAAGAAAAGCAGGGTTGAAGGAGCAAATGAGCAGGTCACGTAGAAAGATGGAGGAGTATAGAATGTGGAATGTCTGACTGCGCATTGGATATCTATACAATATTAAATGGATTAGAGGAAGACCTAGCATACATGATATAGGTCATCTAGGGAGGATTTATTGGAAGACATAATGCTTGTTAATTATGAGAACATGCAGATAGGCACATGGTTATTGCTTAATAAATATGTATTGCTTGATGTATTGATAAGCTGCAAATCTACATTTGTGGAAAGAGCATTCATTAATAAGATCACACTTTTGTCAGTGAGTATAGGTTTAAAGATGCTAGATTTTTGAACCCAACTATTTTTTGATACCCTGCTCACTATCACAATGTTTTGCTGTGTTTTGAGGTTAATATTAAAAGTTATATCTGTATTTTATAGTTATCATCTTCAATAAATTTATATTTGTATTAAACTAGAAATTACTCTGAAATTTTATGTTTTATATTCCTATGATGCATTAAATACCTTTATATTTCCAGGAAAATTATGTACATGTTTAATTGATATATGTAAATTTTAATAAGCTGAGCAACAGTCAGCGATTATGCAAAAATTAAAGAGAATGGAAAAGGTTCACAAAGGGTGAAAATAGAGCAAATGTCCTGATTTTCAAGAAAAGGTAAAGATAGACAAACCACTGCATGAGCTAGACATTTATTTCTGGGAAAATTCTAGAACAGATCATTCAAAAATCATTTGAATGGGTACTTTACAACTCAGCTGCTGCTGAAGAGAACAAAAGCTAGAAAAAAATGCTTTAAGGGTTGGAAAATTCCATTGTCTAGAGACTCAAGTCAAGTCAAGTCAAGAAAAATTTATTCAGTACCTACTATTTATCAGAGAAAGTGTTATATAATGAGGGCACAGAGTAAAAACAAAGAGTAAAAAACCACATAAACAAAAGCAGTTCCTGTTTTCAAGAACCACATTCTAATGAGGTAGAAAGCATAGAAAGACTATATACAAACAAGATATATATATATATATATATTATATATATATATATATATATATATATATATACATACATACAGGTTTAATTGGACATAATCAACAGAGGGAGGGCATTAGAATTAAGAGGGATCAATAGAGATAGCTCTGCCTTTTCCCTCTGTTCCGTTTGAGTCACTCTTGAGGGAGAAGAGACTCAGGACTCATTTTCTACTTAATACTCTCTGGGGATGATGAGACTCTTTCTATGTACACTTCAGTGAGTAAAGAGAGAATAACAATTTTTTCTACAGAGAAATTTGTTGGGGAAGCCAGAGGAGACAAAACTCTAGGGGAAAAGCTTAAGTCAACTCTAAAGGTACTGAATATCAGTCTGATTCTCTCATTCTTGGCTTTGAGAATGTGACTTGGTACAATAGGATTAAGTTAGTTAATTGTCTATATTAAAACATAAGGATCCTTCTGGATCAATGAGGGGAAATGGAAGCTTGATTGATAGTTGAAGTCATTTCCTTTCCACAAAGTAGATCCTAGACTTTTGAGAGTACTGCAGGAATATTCTTTGAGCCTTTACAACTCTGTCTAAACACTTTATTCAAATTCTTTCAGTTGCTCCATAACCATAATCAAAAGAATTATTTTTATTTTTATTATATGGTATTATTAGAATAATATGATTATTACTAATTATTACAACAAGCCTGGGAGGCAAGTGTTATTATTATATTCATTTTACAGATGGAGACTTTGAAGTACATACAGGGTAAGTGGTGTAATCACATAGCTAGTATATGTCTGCAGTGGGATTAAGAATTAAGTCTCTTGTTCTAACTCTATTCATTGTACTTCCTAGTTACTTAGTATAATCAATGAAATAAATGGCAATTTTATTTCTAAATCACTTTAAAGTTATCTATGAGTGCTGAATAAATTCTATCATTTGATTTTCATAATACTTCTGTATGGTAGGTTCTCTCAGTGCACAAAACTACAAAACTAACTAATTGGAATTGTAGGAAAAAAACAGGCCCATTGACTTTTAGGATTAGAACTAAAAAATATAAATTTATTAAACTATAAGTTTTGTCTTTGGATTTTCTTCCTTGGACTTCAGCCAAAAGGCAAAAAAAAAAAAATAGTAATCAAAGAAAATACATGCAAAGGACCAAGGATAGGACAAATACTTGCTGCCAAACAAAACAAAACAAACAAAATAACTAGACTTCTCTTTTGTTGTAGAATAACTTCCTTTTTTAGGAGGAAGTTGGCTATGATCAGACTGGTTTTGCATTTAGAAGGTATTGTTTTGCTAGGTGTTCTTTCAGCTAAAGTTAATCAGTTAAAGGTTTAGTTAATCCTTTGTTGGTTCACAAATGGGTACGAACTTGGCAGTTTTAATCACCTCATTTAATCATCTTGAAGATCTCTGTTCTAGAATATGTTGCTGTCAGCTTCCTGATAGATTTCTAATTCTCATTCCTGAAATAAAGTTTGGTGTACAAACTCAGCTAAAGCAATCTGCTAATTTAAAGGAATCCTTAAATAATTTGTGGGGATGGTGCATGGGATGACAGTGACTAGATTAGCAGTCATCAGTATTTTAGCTAATTTATATTTTTGAGTCATTAAGCAAAGAAATTTCTTGCTGTTCATTTATTTAGTTATGTCTATTTCTTGGAGTTTTCTTGGCAAATGTTACTGGAGTGCTTTGCCCTTTCCATTACTAGATCATTTTACATGAAACTGAGGCAAACAGGGTCAGGGTCCCACAAGTGTCTTACACAGTATTTGAATCAGGTTTTTATGATTCTAGGTCTGACTCTCTATCCACTGAACCACCTAGTGCCCAGAAGATATTACTTAAAATCCATCAATTGATAAATATTTCCTGAATTTCTTGTGTATACCTGGGTGCTGCAAAGAATACAATATAAAATATATAAAATGATTCTTACCCTCAAAGAATTTATAATCTAGACAAGCATATATAATTAATATATGAAATAGTAAAATTGTATGATGCAGATTATGTCAGAGAAAGGGGTGACTGCTATCTAGAAGTTGGGACTTTAACTGTCCCTTGATGAACTTGATGGGTAAAGGAGAAGGGAGAGGGCATTTCAAATGAGGATAGAAACAGCCTAAGGAAGGATGAGAGGGGAAACATTTTTTGTCTTCTTGAAGGAGAGTGCATTTTGGGTTTTAATGGGGAATTACATTGTACAATAAATAGGGTAGGATCAATTACCAATTTAGTCAAGTTGGTTTGGATTTGATAGAATATAAATTGAGGAATCACTGAATGTTTTGAAGCATGACATGTTAAAAGGTTATATTAAGGGGTGGCTAGGTGGTACAGTGGATAAAGCACCGGCCTTGGAGTCAGGGTTCAAATCCGGTCTCAGACACTTAATAATTACCTAGCTGTGTGGCCTTGGGCAAGCCACTTAACCCCATTTGCCTTGCAAAAACCTAAAAAAAAAGGTTGTATTAAGAAAGACTGTTATGTCAGTTTATGAAGGAGAAAGAAGGGGATTTAAAATACTTTGAAGGCAATATAGTACAAGGGAAAAGTACTGGATTGTGAGTGAGAGGACAATGGTTCAAATTCTGACTCTTCTATTTAGTACCTTTGTAACTTGAGTCACTTTGTGACTTTGTGTTCCATCTCTCTAGGTATAGATCTATAAAGTTAGAAGATTAGACCAAATGATCCACTTAAATCTAATAAAATATGCCTTCAAATCTTTATATTTAGAAAAACTATTAAGAAACTATGACTACAATATTCAGATGATTCTCATCATTACTTTCTTTGTCTAATAATTTTTCCCCTGAAATATTTGGTATCTCTAGACTGAAAATACATTCATTTCTTTCCAAATAAGAATGGGGGGGGGGGGTGAGAGCAAATCATCAAACCTATGTATTCTGGGTGACATTTTCTCTGGTTAGTGGAAAGTGGAACTGTGAAGTGAAAATGCCTAAGGAAAAAAAATGCTATCTATGTCAGATAATAGCAGACTGGTTTAAAAGAACAAGCCCTAGCAAATCATAGACTGAAACAACAACAAAAAAAATTGAGGAAGAGATAATGACATGCCATAGAACAGAAGTGACCGAGACCAAGGCAAGGCAACTCATTACAAGTGCGGACATAAAACCTGAAATGAATACAAGGTCAAAAACAGAATTGTCACTTAGGACCTCAATTTCAGGAAACAAATCATATATGGCTGAGACATTGTCATGAAAGGTTATTTCTTGCCCTTTCATCAGACTTTTTATTGTACTTTTTGATTGATTGTCTAGAATACAAGCAACTACAATAGGGAACCAGGCAAAATTATTAGCCACATATTTAAAGAACATAAATATGAAAATAAATCTGAACCTAGCATTTTGGATACTCTAACTTGCAATATTAAGGTTTCTGAAACATTTCTTTTCACATATGCCTTTGCTATCATTATTTTTAAATCATACAGAGACTATAATTGATCTCTCCACTCCCACAGCCCCTGCCTTCTAAATCATTTCTATATCTTTTGGTTCTCAGATTTCTAGAATTGAGTGCTGAGTTAAATGACCTCCTTCTGAAGACTTGGTTAAACTCTTTTTTTTCAAACCTTTTTTAGAGCTTTTCAGAATGGACTGGAATTAGGAAGTAGTATGGACTGGAATTAGGAAGTTCTGTGGTGGATTAAGAAGCCCTGGGGTTCAGATCTCAACTCTTGAGACTGATTATGAGGTCTTAACTCAAATATTATTTCTCTGGACTTAGGAGTCTTTTTAAGACTAATCGTGAGATCATAGCCTAGAATGACCTTCAGAGGTTATCTATTTCAGCATTCTTGTTTTAAAAATAGAGGACCTAAACCCCAAGAGATATTTGTTATAAATCTGTAACAAGATTGATTTTGACTCCACTCTTCCCATACCTACTAATTTATTCTTTTATCCACAGTATTCTCAGATACCTTGATGGCATAAGGTAGTCTATATCATTGACTCAATCCCATACTACTTATATTCTTCCACTTAGTCTAGTGACTAACATCCCAGTTCTATTTAGCTACTTAGCATAAAATTAACTTTTACAAAGGGATATGTACTTTAAAGTGTTTATAAAATATTCATAATTGCTACATCATTTAAGTATAGCAATAATGAATATTTTGCAAAATGGAATTGATGCTTAATAACCTTATGTTGTTGGTTATTGAATTGTTTCAGTTTAATCTGACTCCCTATGACCTCATATGGATTTTCCAGACAAGGATACTGGTATGGTTTTCCACTTTCCTCTCCAACTAATTTTATAGCTAATGAAGTGAGACAAACATGGTAAATTGATTTGCCAAGGGTTGCACAGCAATTGTCTGAAGTCAGATTTGAACTCAAATCCTCCTGACTTTAGGGCCAATGCTTTGTCCATTGCACCACCTACCTGCCTACCTACCTATATTATCTACCACTACAACTACCACCTCAGTGAAGGGATTGGAATTAGGTCTGAAGCACTATTAGTTTTTGCTAGGTTAGAGTATGGGTCCTAGCTAACTGCAACATTCAACCTAGATTCCTGGGCTCCTGAATTCCAATGATGGGATGATCCCAAGACAGAAAGGAAACGCCACTCTCTGCGCTTAGAATGAAAAAGTATGAACAAAAAGACTAAAACTCAGAACCATATGGTTTCTCAGGGGCAAATGGATTCCTACTTACCATATTGTCTAATCACCTTACTTCTTCATGCAGGAACACGGCAAGAGACATAGTGCTGATTTTTGAAGATATAAAAACTTTAGACTATGCAGCCAATATAAATAGAATCCTCCAAACCATAGAGTAGAACAAAGTTTATATTATTGAATGTTCTGTCTTTCACAGAAGAATGACTTCAGTATCTTCCATAGGCATGCTATATTATGAAGGTGTCTTCATGTGTTCCAAGATTCCCATTACACTTGACCAAGGTGACACAAGTAATAAGTGTCAGAAATGGAATTTGAACCCATATTTTATGACCCTTTAATCTGTGCTTTTTCCCACTGTGACCTATTTCTTCCTTAAAGAGTTAATTATAGATGGATTACTTCTTTCTTGGAACCTTGATGCACTGATAGATTTTTGCAGCAAACTTTCAAAACTAATTTTGAAATTTGTTTGGACAATTAAATTTTCATTATCTCACATATATTTAGTAGTACTATCAATTTGTTAGAATTTGCTCTGTTACCTCTTCTATTTTCATTAGGTGGTCAAATCAGAAGCATATAAGCATATATTTCTAGAACTGTGTTCAAATAAAACCTTAATAAAAATGAACTAGAAAAAAAATGGGCCAAGTACATTTTCTGGGTTGCTTTTCATTAGAACAACTACCCAATTTCCTTTAGGCAATGCTGATTTCTCCTAGTCCCTGAGCCCAGGGGAGAGAGTTTGTTTTCATTGCAGTGGGAGCTGCTCACAAAACACATTTGACTTTCTAGTAAATTGTAAAGCTTCACACAAACTTTACAGTAGGAAATTCATTATTCCCAAAGAAGAGAACTGAGCAGAGAAGGAGTCAGCATTGAAGGATTCCATATGGATAAGGCCCACTGGGCAGAAGCTGAAATTCCTTGGAAAGGGACTGGGAAGCTAGGACTGAAGAGGATTTGATTCTTTTTCTATTCAGGTGCCTCATTCTAGTACATCTCTAAAGAAAGTTGAAGTTGAAATGTTAAAAACAAACAGAAAACAATAAAATTATTCTATACCTCTTAAATCTTGGAGCTCCCTAGCCAGTTGGGCATCATTATCTTAATGAAATAAGAATGGATCTTGATCATTTCTATGTGTGTGTATATAGTCATAACATTGTCAAAGTTTACATCCTTGGTTTACTATATAATTATGCTATATGATAGTAATTTGGAAATATAAGTCTTGTCTTTAATATTTTATTCTAAGCTCCATAAGGGCAAAAAAACTGTCTTATCTAAAATTTGTATCTCTATGGGGCTTAACAGTGTATTTTACGTAGCAGACACATTTTATGAAGTCATGAAGGGGATATAAAATAATACAAAATAAATGCAAAGTGATTTTTGTATGTGGAGAGAGGTGGTGGTAGAATTACACAGGAGCAATTAGAAGAATCCTCTTGTAGAAAATAGATTTTGAACTAACCCTTAGTGGGGAGCTGGGATTCTTAGAGTTGAGGATGAGGAGAAAGAACATTTTAGATAAGGAGGAAAGTCTTTGCTAATACATGGAGATGGGGAATGGAACATAAGAGTGAGTGAGTAAGACTAACTGAATAATAGTGTGAATAATGTCTAAGTATCTTTGAGAGATAGATAGGAACCTGAATGTGAAGAACTTTAAATGCCAAATAATGATTCTTGATTTTTTGTTAGAATTATAGATGTTAGTTAAGCAGGGGAGTGAATAGGTATTTCTGAAAGCTAGCCTCTGGTCCAGGGAATAATGCTAGGATAACGAAGGAAGGAAGGAAGGAAGGAAGGAAGGAAGGAAGGAAGGAAGGAAGGAAGGAAGGAAGGAAGGAAAGAAGAAAAGAAGGAAGGAAGCATTTATTGAGTTACAATGTGCTAGGGGATAGGACTTACTCAATTTCTGGTTATATGAAGTATCGGGAGACTAGGTTGAGTTTGATGCCAACTCTAGGATTAGATTTATTCTAGATTGGACCAATGGAATGACTTCCAAATTCCTGGACCAAATTATTTCCTGCAATGGATCCAAACTTCAAGCTGATCCTATAACTTATCTGATAATCTAAGTATTACATAGACTGAAAATAATTTGGTTGTTGGTTTACTGTTTTGGAATCTCTCCAAATCTAAGATGACCCATCTGAGCTCATATCTGTATTCCTAGGACTGACTAGGAAGTGAGCTAGTTAATTTTTGTAGGCCTCAATTAGGGGAGGAGAGGAGGACAGGTAAGTTGTTGGGTGAATCATCTTTTGTTTTTAAATTCTGCTCAATATTAACCCACAGACATCCTGACTGTGAAAGCTGAGTCAGATCTGTCTGGATAACAATATAGTTGGAATCAACCATCTTACATTTTTATAAGTCAGCACAAAAATCTTCTGGTACATCTGCCACTCTAATTTATACCTAAGAGGATAAAACTGACCAGAAAGGCCATGAAAATGATGAAATTTATTCCCATTTGTTCAATTACAGTCTCTCTTTCAGAAATATAGGTATATTGTTAATATACTTTGGTTATGTACCCTGAACTATTGGAAGAGGCATATGTCGACCATAAAATCTAGTAACATAAAGGAATTTAGTACTCTTGAAACATCTGTAGATTATTCCCTAAACCATTTTGCTTGAGAAATATAAGCTGAAAAGCTGTTATGAGACAGACTACATTGCTGTTAAGGACTCTACTTTCCAATTCAATACTAAAAATAAAACTTACAAGAATACCTTAGTTTTTCCCATTATAATCTAACAACAATAATAATAGCAATAATATGTTTATTAATATAGTACTTTAATATTTGCAGAGCACTTATTCTCATTGTCTTGTCCTCTCCTGTACTTTTTATCCTTTAAAACAAGTCATTTTACATTTTTCCTTTTCTTTTTTTAGCTGCTTTGCTTTTCACAAGTTTCTTTTCCTAGTCCCTATTAATTAAATGATCTTCTATAGATGCTTTGTGTAGTATTGAGAAAAACTGAAAAAATTGAGAAAAATTCTGAGACTCTTGGAAGAGATCTGCAATCATAATGAGGACTTTAACCTGTTCACTCATACAGGGAAGATCAAGTGGATGAAGAATGTCTATTGTGCAGATTTCAACATGCCTTTGAATACATAAAATGACCTGAGTAGTCTTCCTGGCATGCTATAGGAAGAAGCCCTGGGGAAGCTGAAATCCTCAAGTCACCATCAGATTAAAAGTAGAAACAAAATCCCAAAGCCTTTCCCCCAGTTTCAGGGAGTTTGAATATCAACTAGTTGCCAATTCCCTAGAATTTTACCCAAATCAAACACCAGGTCAGAATGCTTCCATCGCTTCCTCCTGTTACTGGTTTGGCTTGGACTGAATAACAATTCTATGAAACTCACCAGATTTTACTTATTTTGGTGCCTCATTCCATTTGGGCCCTAGAGAAGGCAGACTCCCCAGTGGACAGCCCTATATTCTTTGTGGTAAATTTATGGAATTAATTAGGCAAGAATTATAAAGAATGGGCAGGAATGGATAAATTGTGATTTGCATCATTGGAGGAAACTCTTTGATAAGATCACAGTCACTTAAAGATATTATATGAATTCTTGAAGGCCAGTAATAGGAGGTAATATACATAAAACCCTTTGTAAACTTTAAAATGCTATTTATTACTGTCATTATTTTCTATGTGGTAACTGGCTGCACTAGGAAAAATTTGCTAAAACCTCATTGTGATATAAATGGACTATCTTAGTTCTAGAGAACAGATGATAAAAAGTACATTCCTTCTCTCCCTAGAGTTAGGGGATTCTCAGTGTAGAATGATGTATTGTTCAGGCTTTGTTGTTTGGTCAGTGGCTTTTGCTTAAGTTTTTTTTTTTTTTTTTAGGTTTTTGCAAGGCAAATGGGGTTAAGTGGCTTGCCCAAGGCCACACAGCTATGTTGCTTAAGCTTTTTAAAAAATTTTTAAATTTTTTTTCTTTATTACAATGTAGGGTTCAATAAGAAGCATATTATAATATAATAATAATATAAAATAATACCAAAATCAGTTTTTAAAAATGAAAAAATATAGCTTTTCTAAATTCCTATTGTGTTCAAAGTAAACATTGGACTTTTATGTGACAAAGCACCAAATTAATATCTCTATTGTATTTTTCTTGTCAAACTTATTTTGTAACAAATAAATCTCTGTGAATTTTATTTTTAAAAATTCATGTATTTATTTATTTTCATTCATATGCACATGTGTATTCTTGTTACAAAATTTCCTTCTACCTTCCCTTCCGACCCCCCTCTCCTCAACAATGAACAATCAGGTTAACATCGTACATACATATTTTTGATAAACGTGTTTACAGATTAGTTATTTTCAGTATGAGGAATTAGGATTAAGGGAAAGAAATTTATAAGAGATAAATTTTATAAAATGTTCATCAGATTCTGAAGGGTTGTTTTTTTTCCTCTGTTTGTGTGTGTGTGTGTGTGTGTGTGTGTGTGTGTGTGTGTGCTTTCTATTGTTTTGTTTTTCTTCCTCTGGATGGGGATAACATTGTCCATAGCTGGTCTAATACAGTTGTCCTAAGTCTATCTCTATGCATTTTAAAATAGTTTGAAAAGAGTAAAGTTAAAATGTAATTATTCTTTCCAGGAAATTTTGAAGGAAATTTGCTGTGTCTTTGGTTCAGGAATTAGAAAATCCTTTAGTGGTTTCCTACTTCCATATATCAATAAGGTAATGAAGGCTACATAATTTGTATGAATCATTCTGTTAAAAAAAAGAAGCTAAATTGCTGAAAGCAAAGGAAAAACATCACTTTTTATTCCTTTCCCTGCTAAACTTGATATTATTGCATTGAAGACAAACTGTCTCAAATTCCAATTTATAAAACTGGAAACTAATAAAAGCAAGACATGTCAAGTGGCCAGATTTAGCCTTTTCATTACTCTGAATCACTGCAAATACAACAATTTTCTAATATAATAATGTTTTCACATTGCATCAGAGGAGTTTTATTTAGTTCAAATAATAGTTATGGAAAAGTACAGAACACATAGGCTCAATTTTACCATTCAGAAGTTTTTTATTATCAATCTCTGCTCTTTACCTAGTTTGCTCTAAACGTTGATGAATTTTGAAGAATATACCTTTTAACTCCAATCAGTTTCTAAATTCTGAGGCTTTTTTGTTGTTGAATGTTCTTGAAAATCTCTGTTCTTATATGGATTACAAAGCATTCAGGAATTGATAAAAGAATATTCTTTTTCATGTCTAATGAAAATTGTTTATTTTTATTTTGTTGCAATATTCATCAACTTCTAACACATATATATGTATATATAATACATATGTATAATATACATTTGCACACATCATTTAAAATTTTTTAAAAGTAGATCCACTATTGCTCATTTTATTCTTAATAAAGGAATTATGCATGTTTTACAGGTATATGTAGAATACTTTTTCAGAGTTCTTTCACTTCTCAAATATTTTGGAGAAATAGCAATAAATAGCTTTAATTTAAATATTTTATTGATAATTCTATTTTTGACATAGCAGATAATCATAAATAAGAATACAAATATATTCTTTTACAACAGTTAAACAAAAACATGAAAGTGTTGGCAATTGAGGTAGATACAACTTTTTTTTTTTTAATATACCATTTTTTGAAGAGAAAGAAAGGGTTAGGGTTCCTATTTTATCTTTTACCAGTTAGTATCATTGTCATCCAGACAGTTAGGTAAATAGAATGCTGGACTTGGAGTCAGGAAAGCTCATCTTCCAGAGTTCAAATCTGGCCTAGAAACTTATTAATGTGACCTTGGGCAAGTCATTTAAGCAATTTTGGCTAAATTTCCTGATTTGTAAAATGAGCTGGGGAAGGAAATGGCAAATCACTTCACTATATTTGACAAGAAAACACCAATTGCGTTCACAGAGAACTGAACACATCTAAAACAACTGAATAATAACTATTAAACATAGTCATCCATTGATGATAATCCCTCTCACAGAAGCCCAGTTCAAATTACTGTTACTTTGATGGTCATCCTTAACATCTTAAGGATAGGCTGATATGTTGCCATATCCATTTACCTGACCAGAATTTTGCTTCCATTTGTTGTTATCTTTCATTACATAGTTATTAGTAATTGTATATCGTGTTCTTTGGATTTTGCTTTCTTTACTCTGTCATGTCATAAACCAGTATATTTTTAAAATTCTTCAAAAATATCATTCATATAGCAAATTAGAATTGTGAGGCATAATTTATCTGACCTTAATCATGGGAAATGCAATTGCTTTCCTAATTTTGTTACTACAAATAATTCTATGAATATTTTTAACAGAGAGCTATTTCCTTATTGTCCATTATCTCCATGGGGGTGTAAAAAAATTAGTAATTGGGTTGTTAGGTCAGAGGATATGAACAATTGTTTTATATAATTTTATATTGTTTTTCAAAATGAATAAATCAATTCATAGTATTTATAGTAGTGAATTAGTCTGCCTATCCTTAAATCATACCTCTAGTATAGTTTTTTTATTTTTGAATAACTCTTGAAAAGTTGTTTCTTTGAATTTTTTTCAATAATGAAAGTGTCTTTTGTCACCTTGGTAATGGGCTTTGTACTTTACTATAAGAACCTGTGATTTCATTGACATGGAGTTTTACATAATTGAGTGGCAACTGAAAGTTTAAATTTAAAAACTTCATGTACTCATGAAAATACAAGCATACAAACCCACACACACATTCCCCCCACCCCACCCCCACAAACTGCTCCTAGTACTGGGTTCATAATTAAAAGATATCAAGAAGAATCAAGGTCAAATATATACTCTACATACTAATATGGAAATAGCAGCATTTTTTAAGGTTAACAAAGAATTGATAAACCAAAAGCAGGTGTGAATCAATTGGGGAATGACTGAAAAATTTATGAAATATGAATATAATTGAATAGTTATTCAATAAGGATTGAAGAATTTGAGGAATTCAGAGAGACATGAATATTTGTATGAATTAATATCAAATGAAATAAGTAAAATAACACACACACACACACACACACACACATAGCAATGACAGTGCTGTAATGAAAAGATCAACAATGTAATGAAAAGATCAACTATGTAATGAAAAGATCACTAAAAGTGAAACAGATTGCTAATAAATGAAAAATCATTCAAATACCTGGAGAACTGATAATGATACCACCTCCTTCCTCAGAGCAAAGAGGAAGGAGATAGCTAGGCCAGAATAATATAAACATTGTTAGATGTGGTCATTCTATTGATTGTTTTTGCTAAATTCTTACTTTTTTGTCACAAGGGCATGCTCAATTTGGAGGGGGTGAAAGGGATATTAAAAATTTTCCCCAGAAGTGATTATCTTATAAAAACAAAATGTTCCAACACAACATTTTTAGATTAGTTTGATGCCAGAATTATTTGGTTTGACTATTGACAAAAAAATGAAATTATATCCATTGACAATTTTGTCTGTTTTAAAGATAGATCCAGATTTTTTAGAGACTAGCTACAATGACTTGTACTGTTGGTAAATTGTACAACAGTTGGGTTGTAACCAATTTTATTTTTTTGGGCAAAGGAAGTCCTGAATTGAAATTACTATAGCCATAATGTAATTCTGCTTTCCTTCAAATTTTAAAACTTCATACATAATTAGGCATTCACATATATCTTTTTATCTGATGTATCTAATTATTGCATATTCAAGAAACCAATGAATTATCTCCTTGAGATAGTATCATACAGTTTTGTATTAAATAAATGCCATTACCCAAAGCATAACTATCAGATTATATTTTTTCAGAGATGTTAATTTCTAAATAATTTCAACTAAAGTGCAAAGGAATTGCTTTCTGTATTGTTGAAAAGTGAATTTATGCCATCTTGAATTTTTGAAGTATAATAATTGCTACATTATGATTGAGAATATAGTTCCAATATAGAGCATATATGACATGTGTCTTATTGTACTGTCAAAAAGATGGTGACTCTCTCATCCTTTGCTACCCTATATACATGTACCCATCAAAGAGATGCCCAGACCATGTATTCTATATTACTGTAATGTGAATCTTTGATATAACAAGAAAAATAATTTCTACTTGTTCATTTGATGCTCTCCATCAAAAATCCTGTGCTAGTTTGAAGTATGGTCTCTTGTCAAGGGTATGGTCAGATTTGCCAGAAGCAGAAGAAATTAAAATTCTTAAAATGATACTTCTTACTGAACTACTTGGTGTGAGAGAAGAGTACAAATGCCTCATCATAGTTTCTATTAGTTATTTTTTATATTTAATATTTATCTATTCTCACTTTGTACAAATAATGTTTTTATACATTAATAAAATATTCTTGTTTAAGAGTAAACAAAATACCCCCTTCCCTCAAAAAATATAGACTTGCTTGAGCAATAAAATAAAGGGGAGAGAAAAAAATTAAAATTAAAAAAATACTAATAATTATAGGTAGGGCCAGGTGGTGCAATGGACGGAGCACCAGCCCTGGAGCCATGAGCACCCGAGCCCACATCTGGTCCCGTACACCCAACAATCACCCAGCCGTGTGACATGAAAGCCACCCCAACCCCACTGTCCTGCAAAAACCAAAAAAATAAAGAAGAAAAAAGACCCAAAATAAAATGAAATAGTAATAATAGTAGGAGCGGCTGGGTGGTGGACAGAGCATTGGCCCTTGAGCCAGGAGCACCCGGGTCCAAATCTGGCCTCAGACACCCAAAGATCCCCCTGCTATGTGGCCCCAGGCAGGCCATCCAGCCCCATTTGCCCTGCATTCCCCCAAAAATAATAATAATAAAAAATGTGCTTCAGTCTTTGTTCCAACACCAACAACTCTGTCACAGGTGGATCACATTCTTTATGATAAGTCCATCACAAAAGTTACTTCTATATTTTTCCACCATTGCCATTGCTGATCGCAACTCCCTCATTTTGTATTTCTCCACTATCATGTACTATATTTTCTCTCTCTTTTCACTCTGACTCTGCTGTAGGATAGCTGAGTGGTGCAGCAGATAGATCCCTGGTCCTGGGGCCAAGAGGCTCCAAGCCCCTGGCCCTATGGTCCAGGACAGGCCTTCCAATCCCAGCCCCTTGCAATAAGTAAAAAAGAAAATGTGTTATATCTGACCACTCTCCCCCCATGGTCCATCCTCTCCTCCAATACTCATATCACCCCCCTTCCCCCTGTCTCCCCCTCTCCTTCTTACTCCAGATGTCTATACCCCATTGAGTATATATATGCTGTTTCCTCTCCTAGCCACCTCTGATGAGAGTGAAGATTCCCTCATTCCCCCCTTAGCTTCCCCCTTCCACATCATTGCAGTAGCTCAATGTAATAAAGAAAAATCTTATTATATGAAATATCTTGGCCTATTCCCCCTCTCCTTTTTCTTTCTCCCTTTACATTTCCCTTTTTTCTATTGACTGTATTTTTACACCATATTTTATCTTCAAATTCAGCTTTCTCCTGTACTTCAAGTATAAAAGCTCTCTCTACCTGCTCTATTAACTGAGAAGGTTCATATGAGTATTATCAGTGTTATTTTTCTATGCAGTAATATATGCAGTTCATCATCATTAAGTCCCTCATATTTTGCCCTTCTCCTCCAATCTCTGTGCTTCACCTGAGTCCTGTATCTGAAGATCAAACCTTCTGTTCATCTCTGGCCATTCTAATGGGAACATTTGAAATTTCCCTGGTTCATTGAAAGTCCATCTTTTTCCCCTGGAAGAGGACATTCAGTTTGGCTGGGTAGTTGATTCTCGGTTGCATTCTAAGTTCTTTTGCCTTCAGGTATATTATATCCCAAACCCTATGAGCTTTCAATGTACCTGCTGCTAAGTCCTGTGCGATCCTGACTGCAGCTCCACAATATTTGAACTGTGTCCTTCTGGCTGCTTGTAATATTTTCTCTTTGACTTGGGAGTTCTGGAACTTGGCTATAATATTCCTAGGGGTTGGTTTTTTGAGATCTCTTTCTCAGGGGGATTGGTGGATTCTCTCCATTTCTATTTTGCCCTGTGCTTCTAGGATATCAGGGCAATTTTCCTGTAGTAATTCTTTGAAAATGATGTCAAGGCTCTTTTCCTGATCATGACTTTCAGGTATTCCAATAATTTTTAAATTATCTTTCCTAAATCTGTTTTCCATATCAGTTGTTTTTTCAATGAGATGTTTCACATTTTCTTCTAATTTTTCATTTTGTTTTTGGTTTTGAAGCATTGAGTCCTGATTTCTTGTAAATTCATCAATCTCCCTGAATTGTATTCTTTGTTTGAAGGATTTATTTTCCTCAGAGAGTTTTCTTATCTCTTTTTCCATCTGGCCAATTTTGCTTTTTAAAGCATTCTTCTCCTCCATAACTTTTTGAACTGTTTTATCCATTTGACCTAAGCTGGTTTTTAGCATGCTATTTTCTTCAGCATTTTTCTGGATTTCCTTGACTAAGCTGCTGACTTCATTTTCATGTTTTTCCTGCATGTCATTTCTTTTCCCAGTTTTTCTTCTAACTCCCTCATTTGATTTTCAAAGTCTTTTTTGATCTCTGTCATAGCCTGAGCCCAATTTTTGTTTTTCTTGGAGTCTTTAGATGCAGGAGCTTGTGCTTCCTCATCATCAGACTGAGTATTTTGATCCTTCTTGGGCTCATATGCAAAATATTTCTCAATGGTATTCCTCTTTTTTCTCTGCTTGCTCATTTTCCCAGCCTGAGCCTGTTTTGGGGGTGCTTCCTGAGCTTTTGGGACACTCCCACAAGGGTCTCAGTGTGTAAGGCTTTGTCCTCCCTCCTGGTCTGTGAATGACCATAAGTGCCCCCCTCTGCCAAGGCGCTGAGGTGGGGGGGGGGGGTCCCTGCTGTTCTATGGGGTCCTAGACTGCAATCAGGATCTGAATGTGTTCAGATCCCCAGAGTCCTGTTCCAGGGGCAGAGGACAGAGTTCTGCAGTCTCCCTCTCTTCACTCCCCTCCCTCAGCTCAATGGGCTCATGCCCTGGGGGCTCCTGCTTATGGGCTCTGCCTGCTTCTGTTCCTGCATCTGGGCTTCCTTGAACACCAAGCTGCTTGTTGTGTGCCCTGAGGACTGGGCTCCACGTGCTCGCTCTGGCAGAGGTCCCCTGCTGTACCCCCACTTTGTGCCCGGTGCTCCCTGGGGTGCAGCTCAGGAGACTCACCTGCTGCTGTGAGCTGAGACCCCCAGCACCCTGGGGCTGCCTCCGGGAGGCTGAAGTTCTTTCACTGTGGCGGGCCACCCTTCCGATCCCGGGGAGCAGAGCCTTTCTGCTCTTTTCCAGGTTACCTTGAGTAGGAGAACTGCCTCACTGGGTCCCTCTGTGGGTTCTGTCTCTCAAAAATTTAGAGTCTTTACTTATGAAGATTTATGAGAGAGCGCCTAAAACATGATCAGCTCTTGTTGCCATCTTGGCTCCGCCTGCCTATTACTTATTTTTAAAAATTTTGCTATTTTGGTTGAAAGTCTGCAAAAAGAGTCATTATCTATATAAACTCTTTTTTTACAGACATTTTACTGATAAAGAGACTAAGTCTAAGAGAGAGATTAAATGATTTACCTAAGATATGAGGCAAAATCAGGACAGAATTTACGGACTAAAATCAGGACCTGACTTTCAATCAATGTCCTTTCCACAAAGGCAAGTTAGTATATTCAATCATGGGTGTGGAGCACACAAACACATAAACACACACATATGCACACATAAATATACACATGTTCTACAACTTCAAATAATTTGAAAATTACAACCATTAGTTCTAGTTTTAGAGACATTTTGCACCAATAATTCATAAAGCTATCAAACATTGTGTTATCAAGCTGCCTCATCATGGCATGGCATGGCCAGACATCTATGTTTTTTAGGACTATGTCAACTGAACACAACCTATGGAGTGTATCTGTTGCCCAAGGACTCAACTGTTTAAATCTAGTGTTTCTCATTACCAGAAGTGTGACCACCAAGTGATGACTGTCCTTGATCAATCAGCTCACAAAATTGTGCCCTAAGGTATGGAGCAGTTTTGATCTGGGTTAGCAGACAGAGTCCCCACAATGATAAAATCACAGAGCTTTGTAAACATGGAAGCAGTAGACTGGAGCCACTGAAAAACAGTCCAAATATATTGTAATGAACATTTTAACATATTGAAAATATTTTTCCTTTTCTCCTTTATGTTGCATCTGAATGTATCCCCCCCTTCTTTTACTTGCAGTATCTATCAGAAATTTGCTTTGGTTTGAAAGCTAATCAAAAGAATTAATCAAATCAATTCAAAATAAAAATAAATTGTAGAAAAGATTAGTAGCAGATAATGTAAAATTTGATTACAAAGCATTCACTAACTATAGATATTACATCAAAAAATTAAAAACATCTGACCTACTACATATTATTTCACACTTAGAGTGCATTCTTTAACTGATTTTTTCAGCTATTTCTCTTCTGCTTTCATTCCCTTCCCCCCACCTATAGAGAAGACCCACAATACCCATTATACAAATGAAGTCATGCAAAACATATTTTTTGCATTAGCCATGTTCTGAAAAAAAAAAAAAGAAAACAAGAAAAAGAAAGAGAGAAAAAATTGTCTTCAATTTGCATTCTGAGTCCTTTTGTTCTCTATCTGGGAGTAGAGAGTAGGCATTTTCAGTGTAATAGGGGAAATGTTTCTATATTTAGCCTTTCAATGATCTAACTAAATAATCCTATAGGTAAAGTTGTGGATATACTTTATTACAGGAGCATATAATTCTGTTTGTAGTAAAGAGCTGGAATAAATTTAACTTCCTCAAATATATATTACTTAACAATTTCTAATCTGTTCATTCTTATTGAAATAATATATTTACATTGGGATTATGAGTTTTAGGTATTCATTTAACAATATGGTTTCAATTTGCAATAGAATATTTTCATTAACAAGAAGGTGTTTGTTGGAATCAATTTGCTCCCTGCTTGGTTGATTTATGCATAACTCCTCTTAGCCCTGATTTTACTTTTCTGTTTTCTGTTTCTGTCTTTGTTTAACTTATTCAGCTCATTTTTTTTCCACTGCTGTTCCTGCTCTCTCTGTTGGTATCACACTGTAGTGTTTGAGGCTCTGAAGTGTGGATATATTGGGTGATCATGACCTTTATTTGTCTGTTCCTGACTATTGACTCTCTAAATGTTTCCCACGTTATGCAACACGTAGCTGGGCAGATATCCTCTCTACCTTGTGACTGTGTCCACTGGCTGGACATCTATCCTCCAGATACAAGAATAATTTCTAAAGAATATGTCTTTATTTTTAGTAAAACCAAAATAACTAAGCAGTATTCATGATTAGTAATGATGAATTCTGGGATAAATTGCACTGGATCACAGAATCAAAGAATGTTAGAAGTAGAGCAGATATTTGATCTTGCCCAACCCACTTATTTTGCTAAGAAATAGAAGCCTTCAGATCTTAAAGGAAATTTTCCTAAGGGCAATCACTAAATAGCAGAATTGAGTCTTAAATTTGTCTTATGACTCATAATTACAGTATGTTAATCATTATTCCACATTGTCTTCCTTTCAACATATTAGTATATTTGGGTAATTTGTATAACTAATGGAAATTATTTGGATAAAAGTAATCAATGCTGGTGGTGTGGTCTTGTTACAAAGATACATTGAGAGAGGTGCTTTGAGTTACTCTACTGTGTAGGAATGCATTCGTGCATATTCACCTTATGTTCTATTCTGGTTCGTCCTGTGGGGGGGGGGGGGGGAACAAAAGAGGAATTAGATGTTCAATATGTGTTCATCAGATCAGAAGGGGATTAGCCAAGTCATATAGGGATCAAATAGTAGAACCTGACTACATTGGGATAGTGTTGTCGTCAATGAACCAAGAAGCCTCTGTGATATTTTGATAGATTATTGATTTCATTGGTTTGTGTACTTCTTTGTATTTGTGTTGATTTAGGTACTGGTTTTATATTTCTTTGTATTGATTTGTGTATTGGTGTGAATCACAACCCACCATGCCTTTCCAAAAAGCATGATTCTTGTAAGGATCTTTCCATAAAGACTACATAGATAATCTGTCCAGTGTGTTGAGGCTTAAGAATATAAATACAGCTTAAGAATATAAGTATACCATAGAAATAGTTTAATCTTACTGAAGATTTTTCTAGCAGAGTGATATGGAGATGAAAAAATCAATCAATTAGCCTACTGTGTATCAGGTACTGTGCTAGGTGTCTAATAAATGAAACCATTTCTACTTATAAGAAGCTTACATTACCCTACCAGGGATATAAAGAGAGTTTTAGAATAATTGAGTCTTGAGATGGAATTCTCCAGTGTATTAATTTATTCAACCTTTCAGAATCCCTTTTTGGGGAAAAAAATCTAAACTCTTAAATCATACATCAAAACAAAACAAAAAAACAAAACACAACAGATTCTGGTACTTGGAAGAGAAAAGAGAAAGGTATCAAAACATGAACTGGAACTGAAAGTTGACTTAGGGGCAGGGTAGACATACAGAAGATCATGAAGCAAAGCACTAGAAAAGTGAGTGTGAGGAGAAACCAGAGCATATTATCCTCTTACCCACCCCAAGTTGGCTTCCCTGGGGCAAAATCTTCTTTGTGTGGGATGATAAATAAGTTACATGCTGCCCCCTGAACTTGAGGGAAGTTAAGATACATACATGGATAACTATAATAAAAGGTGACATTTCATAAGTGTCAGAAGAGGTATATAGTGCTTTGTTATTTCGGGGGGGGGGGGGAGAAAGGATAAGTTCAATAGGGGATGGCATGGGTGAAGTCAACAAGCATTTATCAAATGCCTATTCTTTGCCAGATGCTATGTTAAGCTCTGCAAATAAAAGGAAAGGTCAAAAACAACAACAACAACAAAAATAAGTAGAAATCTACCCCTCCCTACTCTGAGGGATTTCAGAATTTAATGGAAAGGAAGAAAAATCAGGAAAGGCTTTGAGAAGTTTGATGAGTTAAAAAACACCAAAAGACATAGCTCTGGGGCAGCTAAGTGGCTCAGTGAATAGAGCACCAGCCTTGGAGTCAGGAGTACCTGGGTTCAAATCCTGCCTCAGACACTTAATAATTACCTACCTGTGTGGCCTTGGACAAGCCACTTAACCCCATTGCCTTGAAAAATCTAAAAAAAAAAAAGACATAGTCCTTTCATCTTCCTGAAATCCCATTTTCATGCTTTCATTTGTGGTTTACTAAATGATTGAAAAAGTAGAATTAAAGTTTTGTTTCTGACTTAAAATAACTTCATTTTTCTGGATTTATGGTGTACATAACATAATGTAATTCCAAATGATTAGACATTGAAATAAACTAAGGTTCTTTGTACAATTTTAACTGGCTTTTCTGTCTAGAAAGGGTAATAATATCTCTACAGAAATCTTAAAAATATAAATTCTCCTTAATGTATTGAGGCCTGGATTAGGGTTTTCCCAGGTTTGCATCCCTTAATTCATTTCCTCAAGACCCTTGACTAGAAAGAAGTGCCATGTGGGATCTGACATTCAGATAAGATCACTACATGTGTTTATTTGAAGGTAATTATTGAAGTAAACAGAGTTGACATTATTCCACTGTGCCAGGTGCAAGATAGATGCACAGAGGAATTTGTGTATCTTGGGAACAGTAGTATGTCCTTGGAGTATTAAAAAGTTTGTAAAGAAAGATATTTAATATTTACATACTGTAAGAATTTTTTTTAAATAGCACTTGCAAAAATCTCAATTTGTAGGCACAAGTGAATTCCATCTGTTCATATTTAAAGGCATTTGACTCCATCTTTTTATTTAAAAAACTATATATAATCTCCATTTCTTTTCATATCTATGTGCATATGTAGATATATAGTCCATATATGCATATAATAAATATGCAATTATATTGTATTATTCCAAATAAAGATTGAATGTTTCCCTGGGCTTTCTTAACATTAGAGTGTTATTTTTGAGGGTGTAGTATATATGAACACTTTAATAATTGTTCGTTGAGTGATTGAATGGCAACCAGAGCAGGTACTAGGGAAAAATATTGAAACAGATAAGACTTATCTCTGAAGTTTTTCCTTGGAATCCTTCTTCTTCCCCTATTTACATATTTTTGCCTTCCACTATGGTTTTCTTTCCTTCTACCATCTCTAATTCAATTGAACAAAAACTAACATAATGCCTATTATATGCAAGGCATTATGACTATAATAATTTAAAAATAGTAATCACTAAGATTAATAACATGTGCATAAATGTATATATATATATAGAGAGAGAGAGATAGGACTATCCAAATACATATGACTTAAAACTTGAGATGCATATATTATGCATATATAACATATATAGACTTGTATGTGTCTATATATGAATATATCAAACTAGAAGCTATTATCCAATTTTTAAGTGGTCAATGAATATGAGAAAATAATTCTTAAAATAAGAATTATAAATTGTTAATAACCACAGGAAAGGATGCTTCAACTTCATAAAATAAATTCAAATAAAACAACAAAGAAGTTTCACTTCATATCCAGAAAACTATTAATGATGATGAAAGATAGTATTGGAGGGATGGTGGGAAGGTGGACATATTAGTACATTCTTGGTGAATATGAGAATCAGTGCATCCTTTTTGGAAAGCAATGTGGAATTATGCAAATAAAATGATAATAATGGTACCCTTTGTCAGAGAGATTCCACTGCTACTCATGTGCCTTAAAGAGGTCACTGATAATAACAAAGTCTCAACATAAATCAAAATATTCAAAACAGTACTTTTTTGTGTTACAAATAACTGGAAAAAAACAGATGACCATTCATTAGCATTTGGTTGATCAAATTGCAGTCTATGAATTTAATCAAGTAACTACTGTGCTTAAATAAGAAATGATGATGATCAATATAGAGGACTATGAAAATATTTATGTGTACTGATGGGGAACAAAAAGCAGATACAAGAAAACAATAAAAACATTATCTACTATAGTGTTAATAGAAATAATATACATAATAAAGTCAAAAACATTGTATAATTTTGTGCCTGGGACTAAATATGCATTTAATAGATGTTTGTTGAATTGACTTCAAAGAAGAGATATGAGAAGATACCTTTTTCCACTCTTTGGAAAAGGTGGGAAATTTCCAGGTGTTGACCATTGCATATATTTTCAGATTATTTTTTTTTGATTCATTGATTTTGTTTTGCTGTATTTTATTCTTTTCCTCTTTTTTTCACATTTAAAAAATTTTCTTTTTACACCTCTGGGAAGTTTGAAATGATGAATAATAGGATATATAAGCACAACAAATGTCAATAAAAAATATTTTTTAAAAAAATAGAACAAAGCTAGGTGGTGCAGTGGCCCTGGAGTCAGGAGGACCTGAGTTCAAATTTGGCCTCAGACACATAATAATTACCTAGTTATGTGACCTTGGGCAAGTCACTTAACCCCACTTCCTTTAAAAAAAATGGAACATATAAAGTCAGATTAACCTTATGTCACTCATGGTAGGGTTCCTAACTAATATATAAAAGGAATGGTTTAGACATATTTTGCTAAGATTTTAGGAAAGCATTTAAAAATACCTATTTCATTCTATTCTTGTGAGAAAATGGAGACCTATGAGTTAGACAGTAGTATATAAGACTTAGGATGCCCAGTAAGCCTTTACTTTCTGGCAATATATTTTAGAAAGAATGTTGATAAACTGAACAATATATTCGGATGAGGGACTTTGAGCCTATGATGTAAGAAAATTCTGCTGAAAGAGCTGTAAAGTCTTCTAAAGATTAGAAGACCCCTGATTGTAGATTAGAGGAGTGACTGTTTAGGGAGCATAGCAGTTGTCTTAAGTATTGGAAAGACTATCATGTAGAAGAGACTTCTTTTTAGTTCTTTAGAGAAGTCAAACATTGTGAGGAAATTCTAAAGTGACCAGTTTGTGCTTGACATACCAATTACAAATAAGAGAAGCTCAATGGTTTATTATTCCAGGAAGCTTTTTTTTCCCTCCCCTCTACTACAAACAGAGGGTGGATAAATATTTATGAGGAATGTAAGTAGCTGGGTGTAAAATGAATAGAACATTGAACCTGAAATCAGGAAAATCAGATACTAGCCTTGTGACCTTGGCCAAGTCACTTGACTCCTTCCTGCCTCAGTTTCCTCAACTGTAAAATGAAAAATCATAAAAGTACCATTCTGCAGGGTGTTGTGAGAATCAAATGCTTAGAATAGACTCTGACACATTGTAAGCATTTAATAGATGCTTATTTTCTTCCCCTTCATATGAAAAGTAAAATGATTGCATGATTTTATAATTGAAATTCTTTCTCAACTTATACTTTCTATGAGCAGAGAGGGAATTGCAGGAAGATAGTCTTAGGCATACAGTAGGTGTGAATGAATACTTATTGACTGAATGACATTCCAGGATTAAAGGATGAGCACAAGCAAAAGTTCAGAAGTCAAAAAACTTTCCATTTTCTGGTGATGGCATACATTCCAACTTGGATGTACTGTAGGAACTACAGAAAAGGTGTTTTACTATACTTAGCAAATGATAATGCAATTATATCAGAAGAATGACTTTCCTGCTTCCACTATTTCTAAAATCATGGCAGGACCTTTAAATAGCTGGTTATATAAATAGTGCTGTAATATTACCCTTGCCCATATGATAGGCATTCTTGTGAATTTGTAATTTAAAAAAATAACTTTTCCATTCTTAGATTATTGCCTATTATTAATGTCAAGAGATTTCATCCTTTAATTATCATCCCTAAGGTCTATAAGGTCTTACCCAAGTAGTGAATTTATTTGATCATTATAGTTTATGAAACCTGACAAGGTTTCATATAAGGGGAGTCATGACTAAGGAAACCTGACAAGGTCATAGTTGATGGCTAAGTGGTCACATATCTCAGATTTGTACTTCAGGTTTTGTCATCTTAGTGCAATTCAATACTCTATAGCAGAACCTCTTAAAAAGGTGCAGAGAAAAAAGAATCCTCATTTCTTTAAGAGCCATGGGCATCTTTTGTTGCTCAGGTATCTCTAATGGCCTGCAAACAAAAGGAGGGATCAACAGCCTCTGCTGACCATCAATGACAGTTTGTCATCTTCTTGACAGGAAGATGACAATGACCCCCTGTCATCCTAAATAAACAACTCCAAACTAAAGTGTTTTATTTTGTCTCCTTTGTCACACAGGACCAGAGACATACCATTTCTGGGATTAATCTTGAGAGCTGGTGGTCAAAGGCTCTTCTGTCCCTGCTCCAATCAGGTTACATTTGAAGTTTTTGACTCTCAGGTTTCAATTCCTTCCCCTCATACTCAACCATGACCAGCCAAAAAAACCCAAAAAGGCTTTGTAGCATAATAGAAAAATCTCTGGAAGGCTTGGGTTCTAGTCTTGGCTCTTCACCTGACAAGTCTTTCAACTTCATATGATTACTTCCTCTTTTTAGAGTCCCAGCTTCCCCATGTGTATGTGTGAGGGTATTGTATTAGAAAATTTTATAAACTATTAAAAGAGCAAAAAGGCAAGTAGTAAGTAGGATCCCATTCATTTCAGAATTTCTGTTCAATATTATGACTTTTGCCAACTTCCTGATTTTCTGTTGTCTTGATTCTTTCTTGGCTGGATGTCAGAAATCTGGTTCCTCCTTGTGACTTGGATGAACTATTGACTCCAATATCTTTATATTGCTTTTGAACTTAATAACCCATTGACCTTTTGGGTTGATATGTTTCCCAAGCCACTGATTTATTTCATATGCCTGGCCTTGCATTGATTTCATTAATAATGACTTTTAGCCCCTACCTAACTCAATCATATACCTAACCTTTGTCTAACTGGTCTTATTCTGTTGTTGTACTTGAACCATAATGACACATTATCTGAATAGAGCAGAGATGATTATAGGGCCTACTCCTGATATTCATAGTTCTGATACTATATCCCAAGAGTGGGAACCTTTTGTCTGCCAAGGGCTTACTTTAAAACTCAACCTGCTATATTTGATCAAACATTTAATTAATTCACTCCTACAAAGTGCCTTAATTTATTGAATCCTGAGTCCCACTTGTGATTGCCTTGGCAGTGCCAGATCAAATGATTTCACTGCCTTACAAGACCTGAGACTGGACCTTCCATGCCCCTGTTATAACCTATTTATTTTTAAAACAGCAGCAACATTCTAGTCATCTATTTGAGATTTTGTTACTAAGATCAAATTTAATTAGCAATAAGTAAAAGTATTTTTTAAAACAATATATCAGAATGTCACAATGCTACCTCCAGAGAAGATTTTCAATAATATTTCATTGGTTAATTAGTTGGTTGAATGAATGGATTAATGAAAAGAATCACTTATTAATTGACTACTATTGTAGGGATTATGCTATCATAACACAAGTACAAAAGTGAAACATTCTTATTTCATAAGTGCAACAATCAGGGACAATTTTGGGGTATCTGCAATGGAGAATACCATCTGTAGCCAGAGAAAGAATTGCAGAATTTGAGCAAAGACCAAAGACTATTACCTTTAATTTAATTTAAAAAAACCCATTATCATTTTGGGGGGGGGGGGTTAAGTGGCTTGCCCAAGGCCACACAGCTAGGTAATTATTAAGTGTCTGAGACCGGATTTGAACCCAGGTACTCCTGACTCCAAGGCTAGTGCTTTATCCACTATGCCACCTAGCCGCCCCTAAAAACCCATTATCTTATATGTAATCTTGCTATCTCATATTTTTTTAAGTAATATGATTTTTCTCTCTCAACATATTCAATTTAAATCAATATATAGCATGGGAAATAATGTAAAGACAAGCAAATTGCCTTCTCTGGGGGAGAAGGAAGGGAGATTTGGGGGAAAATTGTAAAATTCAAAAATAAATAAATACATCTATTTTAAACATTAAAAAAGCGAACTATTGTCTTATTTTAATAGAGCTATAAAAGAAGGAGATAACACATATAAGGGGAGTGGTGACTAAGGAAGTGAGTCTTGGTCTTAGAAGTCACTGTTATGGTGAATAGAGAGATTCATTTTTTCTAGAAGCAATGATAATATTCATTTAACTTATTATTTCCTCAGCCAGGAGAAGTTATACATGATAACAGGGAAGCTAGCTAGAAAACTGGAGTGGATAGCTGGACTCAATGTAAAGCATACATATATGCTTTATTCATCATTTCATCATTTAATTATCAACCCTAAAGTCTATAAGGTCTTACCCAAGTAGTGAATTGATTTGATCATTATAGTTTATGAAACCTGATTCATTAATGCTCACTCACCAATCAAGATACCTTAGCCTCAAGGCAGAATTTGATAATTAAGCTCATCAAGGGAGAATGATTAAGGTCTGAGGAGATTATTCTGTAGGCTTTTGTTCTAGGTTGGGAGAAAGGTGAGACACTGAGGGATGGGGGTGGGGGGGTGGGTTGTAAATGACAAGATACCCATAAAGGATGATGATGTTTTTGTCCTTCATTCTTGAAGAAGACCATGACATTGGGGAGGTGATACCATGGCAAACACATGAATTGGATTTGAGTGAGGGGATGCTGTGCTAAATCACCAGCCTCAGTTTCTCTTCTAGAGCCATCTGTATCCACTGACCAGATATGAATCATAATGACTGGAGATGTCCCTGGATGTGAGGTCATGCAGCTAGTAAGTGCTAAGTACCTAAGGCTGGATTCGAACTCTCTTCCCTTTCTATAAGGACAGTGCTCTATCCACTGCACCACCTAGCTGCCCAGGATGGTTGGGATGAAAAGATATATGCAACATCTCTTTAGAAGCCAAAGTTATGGGTGTGACTGGTTATAGCAGTTTATCTGCTCCATGGTCACAAACCAAGTTCCTATTCCTTTGAGCAAGATATTAAGATACTTTTAAGAATTATTATTTAAAGACAAAGTTCTTGCTCTCAAGAAGTTTGCAGTCTAGTTGTGAGATAAGATTGATACCAAAATAAAGATAATGCAAATCAGAATATGAGAGAGGCATAGATTTATATATATATATATATATATATCTATATATATATATATCTATATATATATAGATATATATATATATATATATATGTATGTATGTATTATATGAGAGATCCTAGAAAAAGAGATTCTGGACAAGTCTTCATGAAAAAATTACAACCTAAGTTGGTCTTTTAAGGATAGGTAGCAGAGACAAAGGAGGAAATATTATGAGTAACATCCTTAATGATATCCTATTTGGATATCTTGCCTTTCATGGATTATTAAACACAAGCCATGATATAAGGAAGACACCAATGTCATGTAATATATATAATTTCTGGGGAAAAGCTGAATAGGAACATGGAGTAGCTTAGGGTGTATCTTACTATTCAAATTCTCTTTCAAAATGTCTTATCTTTTTTAAGAAGTAAGACCCGTTTTATGCTCAAATATTCTGCTTTTTTGTTGAAGATTATTAACATGAAAGTGAGGATAGAAAAATCTGGGGTAGCAGACAGAAGGATTTTAATTATGTGCTTTCTCGATAGATTTTCAAAAAAAAAGAATTTGAACTAATAATAGAACCTCTATGGTATCACCACCTTAGATGACAGTGGGGGCAGCTGGCAAGATAAAACAATTCAACTGGGAGATTGAGTTTCATGGTTATAGTCAGTTAAAATATCATCAGTTGAAAGTAGTTTTATACTAAGCTTGTCATTTGACACGAAGAATTTGAGTTCTGTGCAGTTTTAACAGCATTAGAAGTAGGTCCACTATCAGTTAATGGATATTTCATATTAATATTGCATTTAGAAATTCAGTCAATTAGACCGTCTTTTGTTACTTGCTCATTGAAAGAAAGGCAAAAGATATTGAATATGAAGAATAATTATGGTGGACTCAAGGTTGGTCCATTTTAGCTCATTAAGAATTTACTCTGATCTTTAATTGGTGCTGATAGCCATGGCAGTCTCTCTAGCATGCGGTGTCTTGGAAACTGCTAACTTCATGAAGAAAATCACAGTTGTTTTTTTATAACTGGAAGCTCTTTGCTTTAAAACATATTTTTAGGTATCTGCTGCAAAAGAGAGTGTGAAACAGGGGGAGTGGATCAGAAAATGCTAAATGTGACATGACATCTGAAAGGGGATTATATAATTTTACTTGGTGTCATGTCTTATTTTCTATTTGTTTCCAGGGAAAACTGCCAAGAGAATGGAGTCCTCAGGTAATTTTTCATATTAGAAAAATTTTTTGTCCTTTTTAAAAATATTTCACACACCCCTCTACAGATAAACATCACTAGTTCCCTGGTTGAATACATTACTTCAGAAACATCATTAAATGTCCCCTAACTCATAACTGGCCCCCTCCTCTCTTCAAAGAGCAATGGGGGGATGGGGTGGAGGGAGGGTTGAATCGAGAGAGAAGGGAAATAATATGACAGCTTCAAGAGGTTAGCTTCAGTCAGATGAAAAGAGACATAAGGACAATAGCAGCACAATTCTTATGTATGTGGGTTAGATTATTATTCTATTAACAAGTTCCATTGTGAGTTAGCTGCAACTAGAAGAGACTAGAAATCAGATAAACCACTAACTCTTGTGAGTTCCAACTTATTCTGGAGTCCTCATTTACCATTTATGGCAAAGAAGTAAGTTGGGAACCTCATCTCCAGGTTTCTATGTTGGTATCATGTGACAGTTCTTTGGTAAGTGGGAATCAATAATTTTGGGGGAATTGTTATGACTTTTCTTTGGCATATCAGGGGAAGCCTCAAAGTGCATATGTCCTAGAACTCTTGGGGCCATATTACACCTAAGGTATTTCTATGATATGCTTTTATGTTTTAGGACATCTCGTGGCAGGTTTTCACAGGTTAATCCCCATTTTTGGAATTCTAACTCTCCTCATCTCTGCTTTCCTGTCATTCTTCAAATTTCTACTAAAATCCCATCATCTATAGAAGCCTTTTGAGGTTCCTTAATTTTGTACCTTTTCTCTAAGATTATTAGCACTTAACCTTGTATCTATTTTGTTTGTACATACTTATTTGCATGTTTTATCCTCCATTAGACCATCAACTCCTTGAGAGCAGAAATTGACTTTTTGTCTTCCTTTGAACCCTCCCCTTATATAACATAATTTCTAATACATAGTAAAATTTAACAAATGTTTATTGACTTGGTATTGTCATCATTACTATTTATTTACCATCTAGTTTTATGTAAAATGAAAAATTCTGTTTGTGATAATCCAACAAGTAGTCTATGGAATATAATTTTTTCTACCCTTTACTGTCAGGATTTCTCATTTCTGTATCCCGCCTGAGACTGTATATTCTAGACATCATATCTTATTTATTATTACCTTCAGATCATATCCTGTAGTTCTTAATTCTCAACTTTAAGAATAGCCTATCATCTTTGTGTATATGTGTATAGGTGTGTGAAATATATTAGAAAAGTGTTTTGAGATTTAAAGGATGGAAGGATTAGGAGTAGTTTGTCTATGATTCCAAATGATGAAATAGAGGAATAGTAAACATCAGATAATACATTTTTAGAACCCAAATCCTTGAAGATCATTTCAGTATTTGAACATATACTTTTAGGACTTATTAAAATGAATCTCTTAGCGCGGTCTGATGGGTCCAAAAAGCTTCTGGCTATTTCATGTGTTTAGTCATTGTTTTTTCATAAATCTACACAAAGCTGAATAGTTTAGAAAAAAATGAATAATGTACTTATAAACCCACTCTTGTGATGGCATATCTTTTATACATTTTAATAAGTCTTTTATAGTGTATTTGCCACACATTTTAATGATGAATAGATGACAATAATGTCTTCATTAAATATTTAAAATGCATTGTTTTTCTTATCTTATACACTATTTAAGAACCCATTAATAAAATGTGAATAGCATTAATAAGGATTCAGCAAGGTATTTTAAATGAAATGTGCCTAAAATAAAGTCTCATAGCTCTAAGCTTACTGCTTCTTGACATATTAGTGGGTGTTCAGAGTTAAGTGCCTTCAAAGTCTTTGGTGAATGATTCACTCCTTAGGGGTAGTGACCCATGAAGGTAGTAACACAAGTATATTGTATCACTCAAACATATTCTCTGATTTTCTGGAACACTAGATAAAGATATCATATGCACACACAGGTATATGTCTCTCTAAAAATGTGTGATTGTGTTTGTGTGTATATGTGTGTGTGTGTGTGTGTGTGTGTAAGATCTGGAAAATTCTCCTTATGTGAGGAAAGTACACTTTGTGAACAGATTTGAAGGGAAGAACCCTAACTTCCATTTTATCTTCAGATCATTATCATCTAAATTTCCAAAGAAAAGATCATGTTAAGAATGAAAGCTTATTTTTTCCCTATCTGGATAGAAGGGTGAAAGCTAATTTGTTTTGCTTTCCTGTTAAAAAACATTTATCTTTTGGCAATTGTGGGAGTCATTGATTTTTATTGAGAACTTTGAAACCTGTTGCCTAATGATTCTGGGGTAGACAAAATAAGCCCAACAAAATGGAAACCAATGAAAATAATACAGGAACAACTCAATTATGATTAGGAAATCTTCTAATGATTAATGAAATTGAATCAATGCTGTTGAAGAGATCAAGGTCTCATCAAAAAGAAGCCTTCATTTTCATGGGTTGTAATGAGATTAGATACCTTGAATTTCCAGTTGTGTTTGTTTTCACCTAAACCAATTAAAGGTTGCTTTTTTTCCTGAATACCAATTACTTTTGTGAACAGCCAAGTTTACCTAATGAAGTCTCCTATTTAAATGTTTATCAAATATGAGCCACATGGGAAACAGCATTTGGAAAGGAAAAATCTTTGGCTTTTAAAGGCGTAAGAATCTAAAGACATCAAACACCTGGGTCAAACCATGGATGATAACCCTAATATGTTATTAGGTTTTTTTAATTCCACATTCTGATAAATGAGTTTATTTCATCTTCATAATTGCTCCAGAGTTAAGCAAGGAGTCTCATTTTGCAGAGGGCTCATGGAGGTGGGGATCAAGTGATAAGGTAAATGTCACACAGGTACCAGTTTTCAGAGCTAGAATTTGAACCCAGTTCTCCTGGCTGTAAAGACCAACATTCCTTTCAAAAATCAGACTGCCTACTGAGCAAAAAGAAGAAAGAATTGGAGGAAAAATAGCTTCCTCATTTTATGTGGTTGTAGAAATTCCTTTCCTCTTGTCAGTAAAAAGGAGGTAGGAGAAATGACATTTGCTCTTGTTGTGACATTGCAGGTTTTTGTTGCATAGGTCTTTGAAGTTAAATTCTTCTACCTTTCTCTGGAAGCCCAACAAGAGGGAGGATTAGCTTGTGTTTTTAATGTGGTGGTAAATAAATCAAGTGATAGGGAAAGCCTTGGTTTTAGTGAGCAGCAGCACTACGGAAATTAAAGAAACAGATCACAGCAAAATTCAAAGATGAACTGGGCAGTTCATAGAGCAGTTGCCATCATTTATTGTTAATTCCTCTATGTAGTTATTTTTCAGAGAATAAGCCCCCATAGGACTTGAAATTTAAAACAAAGAAAAAAATCTATTTATAGCTTAATTAGGCTTCCACCTAAACCTATTTTTCCCAGTTGTATATATATATATATATATATATATATATATATATATATATATATATATATATATATATATGGCATGGATAGATATGATCAGATGAGAAGAAGAGAAGGATCTTATCTGTTTCTATAGTGAGCTAGTCAAGAAAAAGGGGCAAATACATTTCTGGAGTATCATCCAGGCTTGGGTATTCTTTCCTTAAGTCTCAGAGAGAAGTATTGGGCTATAATGATAGATATCTGCCACCCCTCAAACACTGATAGCCCGGGGGATGAGAGATCTGGAATAAAAGGTACTATGTGGATTTAGACTCTTCTTGACCCCATTTGAGTTTTCTTGTCAAAGGTACTGGAGGGGTTTGTCATTTTCTTCTCCAATTCATTTGTTTTTTACAGAGGAGGAGCTGAGACTAATAGTTTTAAGTGACTTGAAAGTCTGAGACCAGATTTGAATTCAGGAAGATGATTCTTCCTGACTTCAGGTCCGGCACTCACTGCCTACCTGCCCTGTTGTGTGAATTAAAAATTCTAAAGAATGCCCAAGAGCAGATGGGGTCTTTAGCTGGAAGTGATCTAAGATCTCTATTCAACTAAGGAGCAAAAAACCAATTTTATTCCAAAAAAATCTGCATTCTCAACAGTATCTAAATTTCAAACAAATCCAGAACTAGGATTGGGTTAACTTCATGAATGTTATTCCAAAGCCTCTGTCTTTATGTACCACTTTCTTAGAAATGGTAAAGACTCTTCATTTTTATCTCCCAAGAAGATCTCTGGACCCTATTCAGTAAACTCTACTCAGGGAAGCAGCATGGAGTTCAGTTTTTTCCTGCTAATCTTGGATAATATAACATATAATGTAAATATAGAGGAATCTATTAAGGGGTCTTGTCTGGTCTTCCCACTTTGGTGGAAGCCCTTTTGCAAGAAGATCATAGGTTCAAAGACATAAAAACAGAGAAACTTCAGAGTCCCTTTAGTACAACCCATTTGTTTTTTTTTTGTTGTTGTTGTTTTTTTTTTTTTTAGTTTTTGCAAGGCAAACAGGGTTAAGTGGCTTGCCCAAGGCCACACAGCTAGGTAATTATTAAGTGTCTGAGACCAGATTTGAACAACCCATTTGTTTTTATAGTGAAGGACCTGAAGTCCAGAGAAGTTAAATAGTTTGCCCAAGGCCACATGGGTAATAAATAAAAGAGGTAGGATTTGAACCCAGTTCCTCTAATTTTTTCCAGTGTATTAAATAAGTCTGCATTCTGATTTAACTGCTTTTTCTTGAGCTCTGAGATTTTTAGTAGAATGTTGGGAAGGATGATTTGTCACTTTTTTTTCTTAAAGCAACCAAGCTTTGTCTGGTGATGTATTCCCTATCTTTTTTTCAGCTCCTAAAAATATGATAAACTATAACATTTAAAAAAGGTTCACTTATGTTTTAATGTCTGAGATGTGTTAACTACTAAGAAACTCAATGGAAAAGTATAAGAAGAAAAAGGTAGAAGACAACAGTGGGATTCATGATATTTTGATCAATAACTCTGCCTGAAAAATAAAATATGAATTCATGCAGTTCTAAATAATCCTTGGATCAGAGATGACCATGAAGAAAAAGTCTGGATTATCTTTTAAGGATGTCATAATTTTATTAGCTCTAGTCCTTACCTGGAAGCCTAGAAAAATCACTGCATTGTACATCCTGGTAGGCTTGTTAGCACCAGTTCTTCTACCTTAGACATCCTTCTAGTGAAAAGCATCATAAAGAATCAGCTGTTACAACCTTCTCAACCCCCTCCCCACCCTCACCCTACTCTACAGATGAGGAAAACAAGGTTTAGAATAGTGAAATGATTTGCCCAGGCACATACAGATAGTAAGTAGCAGAACCATTGCATATATATATATATATATATATATATATATATATATATATATATATATATATATGTATGTATGTATGTATATATGTATATATCATATATATTATGATTAAATAGAATTAAATAATATATACATAATACATGCAAATATATGATCATATAAAATGCATAATATAAAAATATATATGTGTGTTTTATGTGTGCATGCATACATAGATATATATGTATCTATCTATGTATATTAAGACAAATCAAATAAAGTTCCCAAAATGTAACATATCCCAAATAACCATTTTTCTGTGATACAGCTCTTAGAGAAAGACTTCTTCATGCAGGGGCCCCAAGTCTAGCCACGTAGTAACTCCTTACTCCTGACATAAGACCACTGAGGTCTGCAACAGAAGCTACCTTCGGTTTCTGTCTATTCTGCCCTTTGTCCCCAGTTCTTAGACTTCAGTCCTCACATTAATCTCTACTTACTGCTTCCATGTTCATTATCTCACCCCATGAAATCTGTAACCTGTCCTACATTGTATTTTGCTCTCCACAAATATGCTCAGAATTATAGGAAGGCTTGAGAATGGGCCTATGGTTAGTGAATTCACTCTTTGAGACTCTATTGGCTCTTTAGGGGTTATATGACATCTAGAACCCTCAAATCAAATTTGCATTGGCTGCATACAGAGAAATGGACACTTCCCACTTTTTGGAGCTTCTTTCTTTAGCTAAAGTGGACTTCTGGTAACTTATCCTGTATTTAAGTATAGGGATGCTTGGTTTACCCTAATTGTGCATTTTTCCAACCCTAATAGTATAAGCAAATCACCCTAAAAATGATCTTTCATTTACTCCTAGTAAGCACATTGCTAAATATATTTGTAAGAATTAATTCTATTAACATGTTCTCAATTCTCTTCTAACAGATGTGATTTCTTTTAGTTTTGTCATCCTCATATCTGACTTAATAATTTGCCATGACCATTGAAATACATCACTGATTGATCTGTGATGATCATTTCAGTGATGATTGGGAATGAGGGCAAGGAGTTGGTGTGGTCACCTCTCCTGGTATTTCTCTTGTCACCTTTCTCTTCAATGAACATGGAAACTGTGTTTAGTCATGGTGGGAGACAAGGTTCATTTGAGGAGTGGGCTGCCTACTGGTGGTATAATTTGAAGGATATTACGGCTCTCTATCGTGAGGTTACATAAAAGCAGCCCTCTTCATAACATATGTGACATATGATCATCCAACATCTAAGTGAAGACCTCTAAGGAGAATGGGATATGAGGGAGTGTCAGTAACAGTTATCTGTTGAAACAGCCCATTCCATTTTTGGGACAGTTGTAATGATTAGAAAGTTTTTTTGATATCAAACTTAAATTTGTCTCTTAGCAATTTTCCCCATTTGAACCTACTTTTATCTATAGGGTCAAAAAGGACTTCTACTCCCAATAACAGACCTTCAACTATTTGAATACCACTATCATGACTCCCCTGAGTCTTCTCGCTGTTCAACATTCTCTGTTACTTCAACCAGTCTTCACATGGCATGTACTCAAGGCTCTTTGCATTGTGGTTGCCCCTTTTTTGCTAACTCTCTCTACATTAACAATATCTTTTTTATACTGTGATGCCCAGGGCTGAATGCAGTACTAGGTCTTATGTATGTGTGTGTAAAAATTCAGTGGAACTCTCACCTCCTTATTCTGGACTCTACGCACCTCTTATTGATGCCCATTTTTTGATAGCTTTTTATTGGTTGTATGACATTATTGACTCATATTGAGTTTGCAGTACAATTAAATTCTTATATCTTCAGAAAAAAACGACTAACCAAGACTGATTCAAGTATAAGATTTTAAAATTTGTTCTTAATGAGCCTCATCTTATTAGACTCAATCTAATAGCCTAAGATACTTCTGGATTCTGTGTTAGCTATCTAACATAATCTTGTGCCATTTGCGTATTTGATGAACAAACTATTCATAATCCAAGTCTTTGACAAAAGTCTTAAAGAGCACAAGGTTAAGCATGGAATCTTGCAAGAATTTTAGGAGATAGTTTATCAAAAAACTTTATTAAAATCTAAGTAAACTATATCCATAACACTCCCCTTCTATGGATTTACATCACAAAAACTCATTCCTTTATTACTATAAATCTAGAAGAACTTTTTATCCTATAGAGTCTCATAATGCAAAATAATAATCCTGTGAAGAAAATGTATTTTCTGATAGTATTAATACCCTATTGAGTTATTTGTTGACAGTTAGGCAAGGTAAGCATGGCATGTTATAGTGAGCAGATCATTGGCTTCATAGTCAGAGGAACTGGGTCCAAGACTCAGTTCTCTTTACTTGCTACCTACATATTCTTAGTCTGATCATTTCACCTTTTAGAGTTACAGTTTTGTAAAATGAGCTGTGTGGATATCCAAGGGTCCTTTCCATTTTAAATTTAAAATTTTATGGCTTTTCTAGGATCATGTAGCTGGTATCAGGATTGAAGTCAAACACAATTTCAGTGCATTTTGTCACACTATGCTGTAACACTTTTGGCTAATTTTAATTTCTACACTAATGTATAATATCCAAACCTTTCAAGACTCAAACATTCAAAGAAATGAATTCCAGTGATGCAGTTTCAGTTCACATTATTTAACTTCTCTCAACTTCAGTCTCTTCATCTATAAAATGGGAATAATATATCACCCAGCTCACAGAGCTGCTGTGAAGTTCAAGAGGCTATATATCAAGGGTTGTGTAAGTCAATTTTTATTGATATTTTATTTTTCCAAATACGTCTTATGAAAGTTTTTCAACATTCATCCATATGTACATTTTTAAGCTACAAAATTTCTTTCCACCCTCCCTTCCCACCCCTACCCCCTCAAGAGCAAGCAGGATAATATTCTATATACACATTTGTGTTAAACAGGTTTACAGATTAATGATTTTTGTTAGGAATTGGGATTAAGGGAAAGAAATACATGAGTGTTTTTTTTTTAAAGTGAATATAGTGTTCATCAGATTCTGAAGGAATTTTTGTTTTGTTTTGTTTTCCTTTCTCTAGATGGGAATAGCATTGTCCATAGCTGGTCTAATAAGGTAGTCCTAGCTCTTTGAATTGCTGAGAGGAGCTGCATCCATCAAAGTTGTTCATCTCACATTGTTGCTGTTAATGTGTACATTGTTCTCTTGGTTCTACTCCCTTTGCTCAATATCAGATCCTGTAACTAATTTCATGCTTCTCTAGAGTTTGACCATTTATAGTTTCTTATAGAACAATAATATTCATGTACCATAACTTGTTTAGCCATTCCCCAATTGATGGGCATCCCCTCAATTTCCAATTCTTAACTACTACAAAAAGAATTGCTTTGAATATTCTGGAAATGTGGGACTTTCCCCATTTTTTATGATTTCTTCTGGATATAGGCCTAAAATTGGAGTTGCTGGGTCAAAGGGAATGAACATTTTTATTGCTCTTTGACATAGTTCCTTATTGTTCTCCAGAAAGGTTGGATCCATTCACAACTCCACCAGCAATGCATCAATGTCCTAATCCTCTCACAACCACTCTAACATTGATCATTTTCCCTTTTTCTCATCTTAGCCAATGTGATAAGTGTGAGGTGAAACCTCATGATTGTTTTAGTTTCAATTTCTCTAATTAATAATGATTTGGAGCATTTTTTCATATGATTATATATAGTTTTAATTTCTTCATTAACCATTTATCAATTGATGGTTGTACAAATCTTAATACTGCTGTATAAACATTAACTATTGTTAAAATTTTATAGAAACAAAGCACATGAAGGAACAGAGGAATAATTTAAGGGATGATAGGAGGGATCAAGAATACATTTTAATTTCTTCATAACTTTGCTCTATTTTAAGAAATAGGAAACACTGAACTTTATTTGGAGTACTTTAGATAACAATGTTCCCAGATGCAAAACTGTCTGTTCCTGGTATTGTTAGTCACATGTGTTGAGTGAGAAACAGAATTCATTTACTAGTTTGGAGCAGAAACTCAGGGATCTGATCTTTCTGTTCATTAGTGACATTACCCCACTCCCTTCACCTCTAATCTCTGCTCTATATTTTTTCTCATATGAAAAAAAAAACCCAAAATACTATTGGGTGCTTCCTTTAGATAAGGGCGTTTTGAAATGTTATTTCATATGTCAAATTTAGTGTGATCTTTGGCTAAAGCACATCTTAGATTCTCATTAACTTCAGATCTTTCCACTGAAATGTTTACATCATTATAAAACAACTTCATGAATTCTAGTTCTATTTTAATGCTCCTATGTTTTTTTAATTATACCAATATCGCAAGTATAAGATAGACAACCATAAACATAACTAGATAAAGTTAATTTTAAAACATTCATTATAACTCAATTAATTAAATGAGTTAAAGCAAATAACCTTTAAAATCACAACTTGGAGTTTTTTAATCAAATGGCTAGGTATAATATGCACTTGGGACTGGGGACTTGGAGAAATAAAAAATATCCTAGAATGGGAGTCAAGAAATCAAGGTCAGTGTCAGGATTTGAATTCTTCCATATATGCTATGACTACACACATATATATATATACATAGCTTTTCATATCTGTGTATGTATATTTGCACATATTATACAGGTGTATATACAGGTGTATATATATATATATGCCTATGTTATATGTGCATTAGTTGCTTTCCTTTTTTCTTGAAGAGAACCTAAATGGTTTAACTATGTGAGAGTCATGTTACAATGGGTCTGAATGTGGCAGATCAGAATAATACAAACTTGGAATGCTCTATAACAGGATGAACACAAACAGTTCATATGTGAATTCGGATTGGATTATCTAAATTTGCATAGCTCAATTTTCTTTTGAGCCAGCACAATTATGCTTTTTTTTTTTAGAGAATGCAACATCTTCTTGATGAAGTTCTGTGCTAGTATCTCCCATGATACACAATCAGTTCCAAAGTTCTTAGGAGAGAGTGTCCTTGTATGACTTTTTCTGACCATCATGTGAGTTTTTGCTCTGTATCAGTTCCCCATAAAAAAGTCTTGCAAGCATATGGAAGGCATTTAAACAACATGGATAGACCATCAGAATTGTGCTCTCTATAATAGAGTTTGAATACTTGGTATCTTTGTTTGAAAAAAAGAACTTACAGTCTGCTATCTTCTGTCAGGTGATCTTTAGAATCTTCCTAAAACAATTCAAATGAGGGTGATTCAATTTTCTGGCATGGCACTGGCATACTGTTCAGGTTTCATAGACATTCCTATAAGTATATTGCCAAAGTAGGTCTTTTGGTTCATGGGTAAATTAAATATAAGTAAGACAGAGTTGGATGAAATTATTGACCTCACTATCTCTTCCAGAATCATTACTGTCCAATGACAACAGTTAAGACGACTGTGATGACTTGAGAGTCAGCGAATGACTTTGGCTTCTTCAATGTTTAACCAATCTCTATACCTTTCTCAGCTGCTTTTATGAGTCTTGGAATAAAGAGTTCTCAACCACCCATTCCACCAGGGGAAATCTTCAAATGCTTTGGGCAGACACCCTACCTAATTCAGCAATGAGTTTGCAACCTCTTGGTTACCCTCAACCTGATTTAATTCATATGCCTAAACATTTTACTAGAGTATGGCCACTGTATATGCTATAGCTTCTGAGTCACAAGTGAGTGTTAGGTGGATAAAGTGGGCACCAAAGGTGGAGAGCAGTCCTGAAAAAGACTCAACAGTTTTTCCTGAAAGCACCCTATATGCATTTACATATACATATGCATATACAAATATATAAACACAATGGAGAGAGCCATAGCTCTAGATTCAGAAAACCCAGGTTAATGCCTGGGTTAATAATGCTTATTACCTATGTGATCTTGGGCAAATGGTTTATTTAGTCTCACTGGGGTTTGAATTTTCTCAACTATAAACTGAAGGGATTGTACCAGTTGACCTCTGAAGGCCATTCCTGCTCAAGATCTAAAATCCAATCATCCTAAGTAGATTAACTTTGATGGACCTCAGTTTCTTCTGTGACACAAGGAAAAGAGTTCATTAAGATGAGATGATCTCTAAAGTATCTTTCTCTAAACCCTTAAGTTTGAAATAAAAGGTGATGGATGCATTCATTTCCCCAGGACTTGTTTTATTTGCATTAAAATGTACAAATTTTGAAAACTTAGGCATTGGAAAATTTGGATTAAAATGTTAGTAGTTTTAGCATTTCCTTGCTTTGACAAAGTTTTTAAATATAATTTTTTTTATTCTTTCTTATCTCTATTACCATTATAAATCTTAGAGATGACTGACGAAGACATCCTTCAGTTGGTTTCCAAAAATATAATGAATTATATAACAAATAGTATTAAATGATGGGACAAATATACATCAATATTTTGGATCTTAATATATTGCTTATGCTATAATGACCTTCAATCAACTCAACTTTCTTTCCCCTCTTTCCAATCAGAAAGAGGTCAGTGAGAACATGCCTGTCAAGAATATGACAAAAGAGATTTATGGCATGAGTTAAATCTTGTTGAAGTGTTTTTTCCTCTACATTCTGCCTCAGGTGCTAGACACTCAAATTTTTTTTCTCTCTTGCAAGGATCCAGGCATAAAACAAATAGGTAGTTTCTAGAGCTTTGAGATATGAGGTGTTAACTAAAAAGTTATGAGAACGTTTTTCATTGCCAAAGGATCTAGAGTGATAGTGGAAGAAATAATATATGGAAAGGCTAGTCTAGGGTGAGGAGGGAGATGGAAATTCCCTTAAGACAAAAAGAGAAATTTGTGACTGCCTTTATCAAAATGAATATCATCAATTTTACATTGAGGGTTTGTCTATATATACAGTATGAAGTTGAAAGTGGAGAAAATTCTCTTGGTAATTCAAATGATAAACACTTTTTTTGCCTCCTTCATTTAAATATTTCATATGAAATTATTTTCTGAGAAATCATACCAGCCTGGCTTTAGTACAAGATTCCTCAAGGTATGGAGGTTAACTGGCTTATTAAAGTCGGTGTTAATGGGGCACAAATTCTGGTAGGTCCTATTTTGCTAAAATAAAAATATTTGCTAAAATATTTTGCTTAAAAAACAGTTGCAACTCCACTCAAGTAACCTCAGGCTTTGTACTATCAGCTACTTTTGAAGATACTTATCACTAGAAGATTGACCAAAGGTGATGGGCTTATTTTTGGTTATGACTTTGGAGTAATTATGATTACTCTAGTAACAGCAATTGAATCAAAGATCATTCATTCATTCATAGACCAGGACTGGAAGGGAAACTTAGAAAGATGATCTGGTTCAATTATCTCATTTTACTGATGACGTAACTGAGGTTCAATGAGTTTAAGTGAATTGCAAATGCAGGCAGTGACAAATGCAAAACCAAACCATCTGACTTCAAATCCAGTATCATTTCTACCATTCCCAATATGTCATGTTTTTTTTGAAATTGGAAGTAAAATCACTGGCTGTGATTTTTGACTTCATTTTTTATGTAGAAGAATAAAAGATTAATGATGCCCCCCCAAATCATAAAGTTAAAAAAAATCAAGTTGTTTTATTAGACAAAAGTAAAAGTAAAAATGGTTCTTTTGTTGAATTAGTTTTTTTTTTTGAATTGAGACAAGTGTTTGTGCTAAAACCTTGAACTGATTAAACAGGGGATTGTAGATTAAAAACAATATTAAAGAATGGAGTTCTAATCTTGATTGTGCTCCCCTTTGATGGATATTTTCATTCTCTTTGTTCTATGTTAAAGAACAAAGAATAATAAGTATTGTTGCTTCAGTATGACAGAATATAAACTCATATTGTCATATATATTTTTAAAAAATATGATTTCATATAATATTTTAAGAATAAACTTTCATCACCTTGTAAAAATACTTGAAATATTCAGGTGTTCAGATGTGTTGATCTTTCCAAAAATTAACTAAAAACCAAATCTCATTTACATAACAACAAATTCATGTTCAAATAAAAATTGTTTATTAAGAATGACAAGGGCAAAATGAATTTTTAATACTCATTGTTGTGTTTTAATGGTTACATACAAAATAATGAGGACAAAAGATTTAAGCATAATTTTCAAAGTCATTTAGAAATTTAGGTCATTGAAATGTAGGATCCATCATTCAGTAAAAAGATTAGGAAATTTTTCTCCTACTATATAAGCACCACCAACTGGAATAAATAATCTCATCTGAATGCTATTGTGCATTAACATAGTCCCTTTGACTTGACATTATTACTAAATTACTATAAAATTGACATAATGTATGTGGACAAGGGAAAGCAGTCTCTAGATAAAATGAGATTAATGATACCTATCTATTTACAGAAACTCACCATTTAGTGGCTATTAAGGTCATTTGGTCTCAAGAAGTTATTACCTATTGTATGAGATAGTTTCATTTCAGAATGAAAACTACCATGCTGAGTAATAAACAATGAAGTGGGTTGGATCATGACCCAATTGATTAGGAATCTTGGCTATTTGTAATAACTGATTGCCACCTACTTGGGCAAATGTAGATTGAACCATCGCCTAACTATCTTGGTTCCTTTTTTTAAATATCATATTGATTGTGAAAAAGTCTTACTCCATAAAAAGATTACTCCATAATTGCTTTAAAGCACCTGCAAAATGATTGAAATGGTACTATATACAGACATGTCCTTAATACAACGTATGGACTATTACTAAAATTTCCTGATATTTAATAGTGATAGAGTAAGACGTTTTTAATTGTCTGTGAATTGGATGACTCAGCTTTAAATAGAGCTTTTAAAAAAAAGGAATCATTTAATTTAATCAGAGCATCTGCATTTGAGTGGTAGTACTTGTCTCAAGTAGTGCTTGAAAAACCTGGTTTTATCCTTTTAGCCTCTCTCTTGCTGATTTTTATCATGATCCTGAAGGTTCACCTGTTTTCCCACCTGTGTAGATTTGCCTTTTTTCCTATTTTATCCTTTTGTAATATGGGGAAAAAAATTCTCTTTAATTCTGAAAATCATCTAAATTACAGCAGAGACTGGAAAGCTCAATATGAGTAAAATCATCATGGAGCTCATTAAGGAAACATACAATTGAAACTATAGAAGCCTCTGCAAATGTGTGATCCACATTAAAAAGGGGGAAAGGGAAATAGAGATTTATTAACTACACATTTGTATGTAATAATCAGAGCATCAACTCTAGTGTCAGTACACTTTGAAAAAAAGGACTGAAAACATTAAACTGAAGTTGTTTCTAATTAGACAGCATTGTTCAGTTGGGGAAAATGCTATATCTGAAGTCAGACGACCAGGTTTGGAGTTCCAAGCCTCTCAGTTACTACCTATTGTTGCTGTTTGACCTTGAAGAAGACTATGGCATTAGGGAGGTGATGCCAATGCAAGCACATGAATTGGATTTGAGTGAGGGGGAGTTATGTTAAGTCACTAGTCTCACTTTCTCCCCCTAGAGTCATATGGGTCCAGATATGAATCAGGATGACTAGAGATGACTCTGGATGCTGGGAAGTCAGGGTTAAGTGATTTGTTCAGTGTTACAGAGCTAGTAAGTGTCAAATGAATAAGGTCGAATTTGAACTCAGGTCCTTCTACCTTCTGGACCCATACTCTATTCATTGCATCACATTAGTGCTTAGGCAAGCCAGCTAACTTCTATAGGTTTAGTTTTCTTATATATAAAATGACTAGAAACTCAAAAATTCAACTTTAAAACTATAAAATTCTGAAACTATGACTTTAAGCAGAAAACAAACAAAAACTAAAGGTATTGGGGCACTCCCACCTACTCCCATAAAATTTTTTGACTTTTCCTGTGTACCAGAGAAGAGGTCTGCATTTTTTCTTTTTCTTTTATGGTTACCTTACAGTCCCTTGTAAACTTTGTGTTAGGTATTTCATCATAGGCTTGGTGTCATCTTCTGACTTTTGAATGTCAACTGCCGCTTCTGCAAAACTCCTAAAAAATTCCCATTTAATTTCTAATGGTGACCCATGATATAGTGAAACTGTGACAGGGAAAGTTGCAATGTGGAAAGGATAATTGTAGAAGCAAAATGTTTCCTTAAATTCCTCGCTCTAGAGAACAGGAAGCTTCCTATGCATATGTAAAATGACAAGCATATCAAAATTGAAGTAGATTAGGAACACCAAACTATGGAGGACTTCTGTAAACCAATGGGGGCAGTTTGAAAGTATTAGTATTGAGTTTAAACATTTTATATTCTCTAACTTTACTTTATGGACCTTGATAACCAAAATAGATGGAAAACCATTCAAAGTCACTTCTTTCACTAGAAAACTTCAAAGGGAATATATTTTAAGAGTGTAGATATTTTAGAATTATTAATAATACCAAATGACATTAAGGTTTGCAAAGAATTCTGCTGTCACTTTGCTTTCTTTCTCTCCTAGTATTTCTCAGGATTCAATTTAGCATCTCAGAAACAACTACTTGAAGATTCTGGTTGCCTGGGTTAATTTTACATTTTTAATGTTTCTCTAGGGGTAATGATGAGATCTCAGAGCTTAGAAGGACTTCAGAGATTCACTACTCCAAGGCATCTCTAACCAGGAATTGCTTCTACATTATTCTATGCAAGTGGTCATCACTTTTCATTTAAAGTTCCTGACCTCTAGTTAGTGAGAGGAAACCTATTAAATCCTGAGGCAATTCATTTCAGTTTTTGGATATCATCATAATTATGTGAATTTAAAGATTCATTACCTTAAACATAGGAGGAAATATTTTCAGTGTTAGTTTGAGAGTTGTTACTGTTATTCATATTCATATTATTATTATTAATATCTGCATAGCATAACCCAAAGGGAGTTAGACTTTTTTTCACATAGTTTGTTTTATTCATATTCATTTTATTTTAAATAAGAAAACTACTTAAAAGGCAGACTGTTGAAAATCAGCAAAACCAAAAAGGAGAAATGACTGTTTCAGATAGAAGCCATGTACCCATTGTACTATTTCCATAGTTTGCTGGTGTTTGTCACAATTATGGTGGAAGTCAGGTTTAGTGGGGAATTATGTGGAAAGTTTATTATATTAAAAATATTCCCAAATCCCCATTGAGTCTTAAAAATTATACTACAGAATGCCCAAGTAGTTACTCAGAAAACAAATTATTCAAACTGCTCAGTGAAAACATATATGCCAGAAAATCTGAATTTAAGCTATTGTTTTTGCAAAATTCAATCAAGTCAGTTATTTTAATGAAGCAATATAGGTTAAATTATATTATACTTTTCAGAATTCATGAAATAAAATTTTAGAAATTTTCATCTTACTTTTGGGCTAATCTTACTGATATTTCATTTCACAAACATTTGGCTAAGTCATGTTCGTTCAGATCTTTTGTTGAAAATAAAACTTCAGAGACCATCTAAGTCAACCCTGATCCAGAAATGGATAATTTGCTTATTGAAAACAGAATTAATTTAATTAATTTGTGTTGATTTAGCACTTACCAGACTTAATAAGAAAAGATCAAATTCAATATATACTTCCTGAATGGAAAATGCATCCTAACTAATTAAAGTATTTAATCCTTTCATTACTTTACCTGAAAGTATCTCTCTCCCTCCTTCCAAAAAATATTTCTAAACTGAGTGAGATAGACCAAATCCTAGTTATTTTTTTACTCTTCTAATAATGTATTTTTTCTCTTGCCCTTTTTTATTAACCATGTAGCATTCCCTCCCTCCCCCCTGCCCCCATAGCAGGCCATTATAGATATCGAATGATCCCTAGACAATAGTTGAACATGCTTTGAAGATTCCTTTTTACAGAATCTCTGAGATAAATTAGTTTCTTGAATATTTCTATTGTAAAATAGTTTCATCATTTCAAGAGATACCCCATTCTATTCTGACCTTTGTAATTGTTAAAAAGTTGTCATTTATTCTGAACCAGAATAAACTTTATTCTTTTTATTCATTGGTCCTGCTTCTTCCATATGGAAACCCTATTTGAAAACCCTATTTCTTATTAGTCTTCTCTTATTCATACTGAGAATCCTTAGTTACTTTAATTATTCCTCATCTAACATGGTTTTAATATACCCTCCAATATTCTGATTACAACAACAATCTTCTGACTTACTGTAATTTTTTCCCCTAAAATATTATGAAGGCCAGTTAGGTGGCACAGTGGGTAGTGTTGGGTCTAGAGTCAGGAAGGATCATCTTCATGAATTCAAATCTGGCCTCAGGCACTTACTAACTGTGTGACCTGGGCAAGTCACTTAACACTGCTAGTCTCAGTTCCTATCTATAAAATGAGCTGGAGAAGAAAATGGCAAACCACTGTAGTATCTTTTCCAAGAAAACCCCATGAACAGTTGGACACATGAAATGAATGAACAACAACAAAGGTGCTATTAGTATATTTCTTAAATTGTCTTTTTTTATGGTAAACTTAATGATTAACAATACACAAGAATAAACTTGATTTTTGAAAATGAAATTTATTTTTTAAAAAGTGTACATTAAATTTAACAAGGGGCAAATCATAGCATTTGCTTCTTTCCCTTTCTGAACATTTTTATTTTCTTCTGTTTATTTTTAAATATTTTATTGATGCTATTTACTTTATTTTTACATCTCTTTTACTAACCATCAAGTAGCTCCTTCCAAAACACAAACCCCCCCCCAAAACCTCCTTTATGACAAATTCGGGGTAGCTAAGCAAAACAAGTTTACATTTTGACTTGATCTGAAAGCATATCTTGTTCTGTATCTGTAGTCTATTTCCATTTTGCTAAGAAGTGAATCACATGCGATAATCATCAATCTTCTGATGTTATGATTAGATACTGCATTCATTGATTAGAGAATCCTGTAGTCTTTCCAAGTTGTTTTCCTTCATATCATTATGGTCATTATGTACATTATTAGTTCTGTTTATTTTAGTCTGCATGAGTCCATTTAGATCTTTCTAGATCTTTCTGGATTTGTCAGATTTGTCATTTCTTATGATATAATAATATTCCATAATTTCTTCAGTTTCTCCCCAGTTTATAGGTACCCATTTTTTGATTGTTTGCTATAACAAAAAAAAAGTGTTGTTATAAATTTATGCACCTGGGGCAAATACTATTGAATTAGTTTCTCTCCCCCCTCCACCCCAGCAATTGCATCAATGAATTTTAGAGTGGGGATTGACATATATATTTCAGTAAATTGAGGTCCAGAGAAAGTGAATAGATTTTGATTCTACAGAGAAACTGAGTGCCCATCAGAATGGAGGTTATGTAAGGGAAGGGATTATATAATTTTTGTCCTTTCATCTTCCTCATTTATCATAACTCTTTGAATTCTTTGCACATAGTCAATGCTACATAAATGTTTGCTATTCTCGATGACTTCTCTGAACTTCAGTGCATTTTTTCCATTCTCTTTATGGAATATTATTATGCCATAAAAAAATGATGAAATGGACAGTATCAGTGGAAGCTGGAAAGGCATAAATTAATGCAAAATAAGTTGAACAAAACTAGGGGAATGATAGTTATATGCAATGACAACAAAATTAAAAACCTTTGAAAGACTTTAGAACACTGATCAAGGAAATCACAAAATGGAGCCCAGAAGGCAAAGGATGAAGTGTAACATTTCCTGCCAGAGGGATGATGAACTTATGCAGACAGATTCTTACATTTTTGAGTGTGATCACTGTAAGAAATTTGTTTTGCTGGACTATATATATATATATATATATATATATATATATATATACATTTTTTTTTAGTTTTTGCAAGACAATGTGATTAAGTGGCTTGCCCAAGGCCACATGGCTAGGTAATTATTAAGTGTCTGAGGCCAGATTTGAACTCAGGTACTCCTGACTCCAAGGCCAGTGCTCTATCCACTGCGCCACCTAGCTGCCCCCCCTGGACTATATTTTTATGATTTTTTACATAAGAGAGATAGAGGCAGTAGAAGTAATATATTATACATGCAAGTAAAATAAATTAATATATAGAGTCAGGAAGGATCATCTTCATGAATTCAAATCTGGCCTCAGGCACTTACTGTGTGACCTGGGCAAGTCACTTAACACTGCTAGTCTCAGTTCCTCATCTATAAAATGAGCTGGAGAAGGAAATGGCAAACCACTGTAGTATCTTTTCCAAGAAAACCCTATGAACAGTTGGATATATGAAATGAATGAACAAATGAATGAACAAAAGTATTCATTTTTATTGATTTATGGTGGTTATTTACATTTACATTGTTGTGGTCATTTATTTTGTTTTGTTGACTATTTCATTTTTCACAAATTTGTACAAATCTTCCATGCTTCTCTGTATTCATCATATTTACTGTTTCTTATGGAACAGTAATATTTCATTACATTGATCTACTGCAATCTGTTTAGCCATTCCTTAAATGAATTAGCATCTACCCCCCCCCCCCCCAACACACACACTATTTGTTATCACCAAATGTTTGTTCAAATATTTGGGTATACAGGGGACTATTTCTTTTTGGCAAAGACCTACCTAGGAGTGGAATCTCTAAAACAAAGGCTATGCTACTAGGTCTTTCTTGATCTCATCCAATATTCTCTTAGTGAATTCAGAAAGGTCACACCCAATCCAAGAATGCACTTCCTCATCTCTGCCTGTTGAAATCCTTTTTTTTGTTCAGCTGTTGCATAAAACCTCCTCTAATCCCTTTAGCTGAAAGTAGCCTTTTTCTCTTCTACATTTTTCCTATCATGCTTTCTCTAACATCTTTGCTAAGTACAAATTTGAGTATTTTTGAGTTGGATTAGATATGTAGGTCCTGAACTTTGATTTATCATTAATTTGTTATGCAACCTTGAACAATTTTATAATTAATTATTTTTGTATTGAATTAGATCATTTCTAAAGTCCTTTCCTAGTTGACACTTTTCCAGTTCATCAATACCTAAGGCTTTCCAGTCCAGTTACTCTATCAAAAATGAGTTTCATTTGGCACAAATTGTTCTTGCCACCTACAATGTTAAGAAATGACCATGGACTTCTCTCAAGAAGTGTGGGGCAGATAGGACCTCACTGAATAATTCCTGATATAGCTTTTGAGGGAGCTCCAGTGGACACCATTCTGATTCTTTAATAGCTTACTTTTTTTATGCTGACATGGTCTTTTACTTGGATTTATCTATAACTTGATTTCCATCTCAATATCTATTTTTTGTTTTTATTTTTACTTTTTATATACAGTAAAATTGTTTTAAATTATGATTTAAAATTTTAATTATCTACAACTATTGAAATAATTCCTCCCTTCCTTACAATGACACTCAGACTATGATAATAAACTCCTATTAACGAAAATTTAAATGTGGGCAAGATTTCAGACTATATTGGTTTTAGCTATAAAATCATTTGTTTCTATCTGCATTCTAAGCAACATTGACAGCAAATGTTACTTCTGTTTGAATGCTGAAATGTTTTCTTACTCTATCCATTCAATTAATGTTTATGGACTATTTTCTAGGATCCATGGTTCCATGCTGAGTGAAGAGGTACAGTCAAGTAGCAAATAAGACAAAGGTCTTTCTTTCAGTTAACTTGCAGTTTAAAGCAAGAAACTGCAATTTATTGGCACTTAGTCTTGGAAACCTCACTAGAGACCTCAGCTTTTGCAGGTCATAGTGGAGGCAGGATTAGATTTAAGCTAATAATACATGTGAAATGCATAGGGATTATACCTTAAACCTAAACTCAGTCTGGGCAAAAGTGAATATAGGCAGTCAGTTATAGAAGTTAGCTGTTGTCAAGGAAGGTTAAATCTGCAATGGGTAGTTGTTACTGGGATCATTTAAGCTAAGTCCAAGGTGAGGGCAAGGAGTGAAGTTTCTTCCCAATGGATTCAGAAAAAATTTTGGAGATAGTGCAATGTCCTGGCTGGTTCTTCAGGATAAAAAAATGCTATTATAAATTTTATGTCCCAAAATACATCTTTACTTTCCATCTGAAATCTCGCTTTAGAATGATCATTGGTTGGTAGGAGCTCCATCGATTGGCTGATGTGGTATTGAAGTAGCTGAATTGATGTTTCCAGAGTTAGAAAGAACTAGGTGGTTCAGTGGATAGAGTGGGACCTTGTGGCCAGGAGGACTTGATTTCACATCCAGTCTCAGTCACTTACTAGCTATATGAATTTGGGTGAATCACTTAACTGTATTTGCCTCAATTCCTCTTCTGGTAAATGAACTGGAGGAGAAATTGGCCACACCACCCCAGTATATTTGCCAAGAAAACCCCAAATGGGGTCATGAAGAGCAGGACATGACTGAAACGACTCAGCAATAATAACAACCCAGCCTAAACACAAGGAACTATGCTTTAAGATCCTACAGACCATGAGGAGCCTGAGCTTATCTATAAGTTGAGTTCAACAATCCTCTGTTAATGATCTACTACATGTAAGGCCCTATGCTGAGTACTGGAGATAAAAAGACAAATAAAAATTTTTTAAATGGCAACAATAAAAATATCTCTATTTTGAAATTGAATCAAATATTTTCTCTTAATGCAAGTGTCTACTTACAAATATATTTATTTGCTAATAAACTATATTGGTTAATGTCATGGGGGGAGTAATAGTATTGCTAGTCTTGAATTGAGAAGATAAATGGGTTAAATTCTGAATCCAGTTAAATTGACTGGATATGTAATTAGGCATCACACTTTGTTTTTTTTTAAGGCTCATTTGTAAAATGAGTGGATGAAGTAATCTCACCTTTCAACCTTGAACTTTCTCTGATTATATGTATACAAAGTAAGAATAATTTCACTTCCTCTATTTCTCTTTTTTTTCTTTCAAAAGACAGTAACAATGGGGAAGCATCCTTAAATTCATTTTACCTTAATTCCAAGTGGTCAGTTCTCACTTTTTAAGGTAGTTCTAACAGTGATTTTAATCAATTATATTATGGTACTTGTTATTCCTATGTTAAAGAGATTAATGTAAAAGACAGATCATACTAAAATTTTCCAAATCAGATACCGAAGACTAGTGTCCTGCAAATACACCTGAAAATTGTTTGTCTCAAGTCATATTAATGAGAAAAGCAAATGAATACAGAGTTAAAATGACATAGTAAAAACCATGCATTACTGATAGATCTATTGTGAAATTTCTTGTAAAAGACATGGCATGAATAAATATTCAACACAGCTGAATATTCATTAATTATTTTCCTTAGTGTTTTGATACAAGGATACCAAGACTGGGGGGTATTTATCATCAAATGAGTAATTTGGGGACCAAGATACTGCTCTAACAATGCATGTTAAGTGTAATGGGCCCATAGAAGCACATAAAATCTTCTATGTGGGTATATCATTTATATTGTAAAAGGCACTTTAAAATTGCTACTCACCAATTAGACTTTATATAGTGTTCTTCATTTAAAATACAACCAAACACTTAATAATTATTACTTCACATTTATTGAGTACTGGCAGTTCATTCAGTGAGGAAGCCCACGAAAAAATCTTCCAGACCTAAGAAGACAAATCTTACAGAGACTAAATAAAAAGGCTGTTTAAAGATTGCATTTAAAGTGAGAAAACAGCTTTGTGACAGAATGAATGCATTTAGATAAACTAACATTTATTAGAAATATGCTTGAATTCCCATGAAAAGAAGAATTGACAAAAATTATTCTTGGTATATGTTTGTTTACACAGCTGTATAAGAATTTATCAACTAATCCAAATAATTTAAGTGAGTAATTTAAGCCAAAAGTCTCCTGCAAATTCTGAATCTTTTGATTTGGCCATCTTGAATTATCAAATTGCATGACTATCAGTTTTCTTGCTGTCTTTTTCCCCAAGTATTATGTTCTGTAAAATATTTGTTTGTGTATATGTTACCAAATCTACCACTAAATTCTGAGTCATCAGAACATAAAACTCTCTTATTAATTAGAAATATGATATACTAGATTATAATATAGTTTCATGAGTGCAAAGACAATGTCTTATAAAATGAAAAGGAAGTGGAGTGAGAAAATTTCTACCACACACACAACAAATTAGTTACCATAGAGAGTGGTGACAAAATAGGAAAAAGAAAAGAATAGTAAGAGAAAATGCCAGAATTTCACAGGACAATAAATAAAAGAAAGCTCAACTGATAAAATTCATGAATTCTCTAATTTCATGAATTCTGTTGCTTGGTCCTTTTTTGGATTTAATCTCTTATGAATTTCTATTATTTGAATTTTTTGAATTTTTTTCTAATTATTTGAATTTCTATTATTTTCCTGTCCCTGTTTCTGTCCCTGTGCTTATTTCTCTCTCCACACATATATGTATGTTATGTATGTTTAAGTTTGTGGAATGATATGCATACATACATACATTCAAATTTATATATACATACATATATACTTGCATATACATATATGTATAGAAGTATACGATTTCAGGAAGCAAGAAATACGAAGTAGAGTCTGTAACACAAGGAGTCAATTCAACTTTAATAGACATTGTGACTTAATGGAATAAGGCATATGATTTATATAGCTCCAGAAAGGAGTAGATTTAAAACATTAATTTGCATATAAATTGTCATCAAACCCATGGGACTTGATTAGAGAATGGACAATTCCTGAGTGACAGACTTCATGGAGAAATAAGAACTGAAGTCACAAGATAGGGGAGCAGGTGACTCATGGACTTTGCAGCCTTTCCTTTTTTTTTTTTTTTTGTTACAAGGCAATGGGGTTAGGTGACTTGCCCAAGGCTACACAGCTAGGCAATTATTAAGTGTCTGAGGTCACATTTGAACTCAGTGCTCTATCCACTACCCCATCTACCTCTTATTGTGCTATTTGGTAGGACGATGCTGCCTCCCAAAGTCTCAAAATGTTTTCCTTCTGGTAGTAGTCTAAAATAATAGGGTGTCACTACCATTTTTCGCATGACCCAAGACCCTCTAGGGAAAAGGTATCTATATACAATCATGCTATTGTTCAGTTGCTTTCTATCTAATTTGGGTTTTCTTGGCAAAGATACTGAAGTAGTTTGCCACTTCCTTCTCTAGATAATTTTACAGATGAGAAAACAAATAGGGTTAAAAGACTGGCCCAGGGTCACACAATCAATAAGTGCCTGAGGCCAGATTTAAACTTAGGAAGATGAGTCTTCCTGACTCCAGAACCAGGACTCTTATCAACTCTGCCATATAGCTGCCCACATAATCATAGTGTTATTCTCCTGTTTAGTTTTCTTTGAAGGCAGTGAGTGTGAATTTTTACTAGTTATTTTTGCATTTTCTATACCTGTTTATAGCTATTCTAATGTCATTTTTTTTGTGTATTTTCTGTGTGTTGAAATAAAGATAGTCTTCTAATCGAGTTGCATTTATGATGGTACAAGAACCGGAAACCTTTTCAGCCACATTTGGGGAAGTCTAGACATAAACTGTACATAAGCTATATTTGGAGACTGCAGAACAAATGACAGTGCAGTTGGTTCCAACAAGCCAATGTGAAAGTAATCCTTTGGGCTGGTTAGTTCAGGTATAGTTTAAAAGAGATGATCTCTATAACATGTTCCAACTGGAAGCTATGTTTTTCCTGCCAGTGCTTGGATAGAAATAAAAACAATTTTGGTTAACTATAAATGTGAATCATGTTGGATCTTTTTAATATTTTTAAAGCAGAAATTTGACATTTATAATGAGAAGAGAATCTCTCTCCTTGAAAATGTCTTCTTTCACATAATTGGACATATAGAGTCCCATAGACAGAGTAGTTCTAAGTGCTGAGCTCCTGAGAATGTTGCTGTGAAGATGAGCAGATAAAGAAGGAAAGAGAAAATAATTCTGATATGTCCACTGTGTTTAACACATAGACCATGTTTGGGGGAAAAAATGTTTTTTTTTCTTGCAACTCTGTGGTGAGAAGCTGAGATCCACTCCAAGGGCATAGCTTTCAGGTATCTCCTATTTTTAAACATCAAAATCTACAGGTGCCAAAAGCATTCATGCACCACTAATTGTGACTATATTTGATCCTTTAATGGGGCAAGGAGCCAATTAGTTGATTGAAGGCACACTAAGTTTAATATACAATCTTTGAAAGTCTGAATTTTCTCAAGTATTATAACTGGTGTGAAACTTCTTAAGACTTAACAGTCATCTAATAAAAGAATTGCAGAAATTTAGGGCTGGAAAAGAACTTAGAATATACACAATACTATTAGGTATTTAGCTAAAATTTGGCCCTGAGTTTTGGAACAACAGGATACACACCATAGTGTAGCACACCTGTGTTCAAAGTCATTAAAGTCTCTCCTTCTTAAGAACCTTGGAACTCAAATGTATAACCAAGCATATCTGGTTACTTTGGCTCATGAAATGAGTGTAACTAATTAGAACAGCAAAAATGTTACTTTTTATTGCAAGACAGTGTTAATGCAGTTGCTTTAGTTTGCCATTATTCCTTAATAAGATACAATAAAATCACCATAATGCATGTAAACAACCATCCTCCCTGGGATAGAATTGGATTAATGACATATTCTGTGTATATAGAAACAAACACCATTTAACAGTCATCCCCTCTCATGAGGCTTTTCCTAACCAGAAACCAGGTATTTATTTGATATTTTTTTTAAAAAAACAGAAAATCATGGTTAATAATACTGGAAAGGTCACTGGTGCAACCAGATTCTTGTGCCACCTGGAAAAAGCAGGCTCATTTCAAAATTATAAAGGAAATTTGCATATTTTATATGAAGCATCAGTCTTCCAGAATCCTGACTCTAAAGATTTGGAGTTAATTTAAATTATTAACTCCCTTGCTGATTGGGATTGGGGCAGGAAGGAGAAAAGGCAGCCATTCTAAATTGAAAATCAAAGGGATTCTTTGTCTTACTAACCAAATTCATTTTGAGTAGGAGGAAGGAACCTTTTAAGATGACATTTGCAGCTTGATTGGAGTCGAGTTAAAAATCAGAGAAGGCTAGTTTCTCACCTTAATTTGAATGCCCAGGCAGTGAATCCCAAATGGATATTTTATTGAACTAAGAAAATTTTACTACATTTTGAAATGGATAGAATGGGGGATAGCTTCTTATTTGTTCTTTGCTCTCTTATCTCCTCTTTTTACCCTTGTCATATAAATGAAAAAAAAATGTCAAATGTCAAAGCGATTTTTTTCTTTTTTCTTTTCTCATGGTTTAACTTAGTTTTTCCTACTACCTTTTTCCATAGCTTAACCACATTTCCTTGAGGGGGTATTTTATTTCTGACATTTATCCAATGAAAATAATCTAATATTGCTTAGTGAAAACCTTAGATCATTGAAAATTGTGATAAATTTGATTCAGCTAATCACTTTTCCAACCATTTACAGATTTTAACTGATTAAAAAGAAACCAATTAGTAATGGATAAACCCATTTTTGAGAACTTAGGTCACTGTCTTAAGGCTGAGCATTTGATCCCTAACACTGAGGCATCAAAGGTAACTATGGCAATGTGTGTTTTCCTTTAGTTATTTTGATCTCTGAAGTCCTTCTATTTGGAATGAGAAGAGAGCATACTACTTGGGAAGAGAAGAAAAAACACTTTTTTAAAGGAAGGAAATATCAATTTGCTTCATAAAAAATCTAAAATCTCAAACATTTACAGGATATTGCATTTCCATTGATTCTGAAAGATTGAGAAACATCTGAGACTCACCCTGGAAGTCTGATGTAAATTTCTGTAGGAAATTAGACTTAAGAAGTTCTAATTTAGCTACTCTTCAATGAAATGAAAGCATTAATGCTGTATAGAAAGAGGAAGAGAATTGTATTTGGTACACAGCTCAGCTCATGACAGATTTATTTCTGATTTAGCATTTCACAAGCTCCATTTTTGTGTTTCCTGGCTTATAGAGAAATGTGAATAAGCTTTGATATTCTGCACAATGCAGTGGTGTTTTCCTCAACAGTTAATTCATTTTGCAACTTCATATAAGCATAATTTATAAGAAGCTTTAAGTCTTAAAGGTGAATGTTCAGTGGTTCAATTGCTTTTAAAACCCAGAGAACTCCCTGGGTTTAAATCAAATGTAAATTGATTGAAGTACCGAATCTGATAAAACTGTGATGCTTTGCACTTTCTGTCCCTCTCAAGCATGTAACTGTCTTCCAGTAACTCCACTAAAAGCTTCCAGTTCAATGGAATGGACTTCTTTTATTTTACTAAGAAAAGGTCAAATTCTATTTCCCCCCCTCCAACCACCTCTCACCACTGGCAAGGCCTGTGATGCAGGGTGAGTTATTGGAAATCCGATTTTACCTTGAGAAGCTACAGTTAGTGCTTTCAAGGGTTCTAATCAGAGCTGGCATTTTCCTGTCCCTGCTGATTCTTTTACTGCTGAAATCACCTCACCTGTATTTTAGATGGTTAAAGTGGTTCTGCAGAGATCTGCATTGCCAAATGAATTCCCCATCTATATTTACATGTTAATACCCAGGCTTGTCTCACAATGAACGGATTATGTTTGGGAAAATGCTCAAAATACAAAATATCATATCTTGTATCAGAAGTCATGGTGAAATATGTTTTTGTACCTAGTTTCATTTCCTATAAATGGGGAATACGCTAAATGTTGTGTAATGAATATTCCTAGAAATAAATAATGTGTATGATATGTCAGTGCTTGAATCGATCGACCAACAAGCAATTCCAAAATACCTCCTTTCTATCCAAAGCTCTGTCAGAGAGAAGGAAAACAGTTCCCTTCAGGGAGCTTACATAGTTTACATTCTAAATGGGGATAACACATATTCTAATATAGGAATAAATAAAAATGTATAAAATAGATATCAAAATAACTTGGGTCACATGGTTGAGACGAGGGTGGCAGATGGGACAACAGAAAAGACCTTGAATGGAAGTAGCTCTGAGGCTTGAAGGTAAGTAGGACTTCCAAGATGTTGGAGTTTGGAGAGACATTCATGGTGTAGAGCCAGTAAAATGGGTAAAAAATCCTACAAATGCAAATCCAATCTGTATTTATCTTGTATATTCTGATTTATATATAATAGATCCCTTTATTAAAATGTAATTTTATTACATGATTTATTATTAATGTCATTATTTGTGCTTTGTCTTTGTATCCCCAATGCAGAGCACATAGTACATAGTTGTGAAGAATGCTGGTCAATTGATCAATTATATTTTTACCTGTGACAATGATCTTTTTTTTCATTGCAATAGGTAGTAATCCCCCCCCCCCCAATTAGTCTTCTTTCATCTTCCAACTTCAAGAAACCTATACCATGCCATAGATCAGGGGAATCATTGGGAACTTTTCTCATGTTCAGATCCCTTTTAGGAGTTTTGCGTGTTTTCTGAGTATTAATTAAGCAATATTTCTTCAATAATTTATTAGTTCTAGGTGTTTTTAAAACATTTAAACATTTTAAACATTTAAAAACATTTTTAAAACATTTTTGATCACATTTGATCACATATTCCTCTATATTTCATTTCAATTGATTCTGTTTCCATTGTGTTCTTTTTTTGTTTGGCAAGGCAAATGGGGTTAAGTGGCTTGCCCAAGACCACACAGCTAGGTAATTATTAAGTGTCTGAGGTCAGATTTGAACTCAGGTACTCCTGACTCCAGGGCTGGTGCTCTATCTATTGTACAACCTAGCCACCCCTCATTGTGTTCTTAGATGTGCTTGAAACCCTTGGTTTCTCTAAATCAAAACCTACTCTAATAGCTCTAATAGCCAATGAAATATGCTCTTTAAATATACTTTTGCCCAATAACTTGGAGTAGGTCTATGCTTAAAAACCATAAAATTAAAACATAAAAAGAGAGCAACAAAACTTGTATTTGGCATGAATTCTGGTAGAGGAAAACCAACTTAATATGTTTTCATTGGGTCAGGTTAATAGAAGCATCCATGGATATATATTGCTTTCACAAAATGAAATTATAGCAGAGTTATTGCTTGTCTATAATAATTGGGGGCTTGCCGGGGCTATTGGAATAATACCATAAGCTCATGGAGTCCTAATTCTTATACTAAACTGTGGGGAAGATGTGTCAGAACTTTTCATTCTCAAGGCTATAGCATGGAGAAATGGATTTTGAGGTCTAGGACTGGGAGTCTGTTAACAATGACTTTCTAAAGGGAAGACAAGAGTCCCCACATCAAACATCAAAGATATGACCTTGGAGATAGAGTAGTAGCAGGTGACTGAGCAACAATGTCCAGGAGTAAAAGCTAAGCTTTTCCCTCTAAAGTAAAATCTTAGTTAAAATGTTTATATTTTGCAAGGAATTGAGTTGTTCCTCTAGTAATATCAAGTTCATTTTAGATTTTATAAGCTGTTAGAATAGGTACAAAGCTGGAGGACTATATTGATAACTGGGGTAGAAAGTTGGATTCATGAGGGAAGGATACTTTCTTGATTATTCTAGGTTCTTCTCATTTCTATTTTATGTGTGAAGACTATCATATCCAATATTTAATATCCTTGGTAGCAAGCTAAGATATGATGTTCCCTGAGAACTTGAATGAGGCCAATATAATCTGGAGAATAATTTTAGGCACAGAACCCCAAAGATGCTCTTAAAAATCCAGAACTTGAGAGTGCTGGGACAAGGATTTATAATGCTTAATAAATAATTTTGAGATAAAGGACTTAAAAAACTTTCTCTAGCCATGTTTTCTTCTTTTTCATGAGAGGCATATGGCTGTCACAATGGACTTCACTTTGCCTGGGAAGAATAGAAATTTCATTCACTGGATATTCTCTAGATGTAAAAGATCACTTTGAAATGATCATGTTGTTTTAGCTTTGATTCACAACAGTATGCCAAAAATTTTGCTGAAAAGAAAAAAAAAATCTCTCTGGATTTTTGCCTTAAAGACATAGTTGAGAGACTGGATTAGATGAGAACTGGGTTTGAATCCTATCTATTACACAGAAAATTCTTTGTTCCTGCCTTCTATTGGTTTCATCTTGCATATACTTAGGTCATCAATTGATCTTTGTTTATCTAATTTGATGAGATAATTTAATATTTATGTAAACTTCTGGTAGCCGGTGTGTCTAAATATTTTAAATAAGGAAAAAAATTGAATCTAATTTAAAAGTTTTTAAATTCTTCTTTTGCAGATACCAAAGAAGAATCTTTGAAGTACACTATGTCCAGAAGAATGTTTAATGTACATATTTATCTATAAGAGACTAACATTAATATTTAAATGTAGTCCATCTCTTCACTTTTACCTCAGGTCTATTGCTGTAAATCTCCTAGAAAAGATTCTCCTATCTTCTCAATATTGTAGAATAAACCAGGGGTTTTAGTTTTAATTCAATATTTATTGTAATTTAAATAGTAGTCAATGTACATAAATAGGTAGAGGTTGTTCAAGACCCTTATGAAAAGTTGGAGTATAGATTTAAAAAACCCCTCCAGCCAGAAACATACAATTTTCTAAATAGTAATGGGACAGATTTCATTCTCTTTAAGTACCACATCTTTCTAACTTGATGGAGTGAGTTTGGCTTCCATTAAGTTACCTTGATATTCTTAAAGGAAATGTCAAATATAATTTAGTTTTTGAAATATGAAATAAGACTTACTGCACTCAGAGAATATTCTGACAGCTTTGCTGTGTTTCTATCAACTTAGTGCTCTACCTGTAACAAATAATATGGCTACTAGAGAATTTGGCATTTCCTTTAGATGGTATACAACCAAGACTTTCTCTAGATCTCTTGATAATTAATAGGTCCCAGTGGAGCATTTAAGTTTACTTATTTGTCATCCTTTACTTTCATTCATTTATTTATTTATTTTGTTTTTTTATCCCTTAAAAAAAAATCAGCCGTTTGTGATTTCTTCAGTATTTGGGTTTGTATGACATTTAAAAAATTGGTTGCATTGGTGGATGTAGATCTTTTTATATGATATGGAATTTATAACTACTAATTTTATATTTATCTATAATATAAATATATAGCATACATTATATATAGTATAATTTATTTATGACTTTATATGACTATCCATTGAATTAGAAATAATCAACAGGTTTTAATTAGAGCTGTTTTTGACAATATTGTGAACGATGTATTTAGAGTTGTTCATATTATGCTATACCAAATTAAAGCAACATTCTCCATCCTGTTGACAACTAACTTTGTTTGAATTGTGGCCACATTGTGGTCTTTGCCAGAGATAATCTTTGCTGTTCTAAGGGAAAGATACTCATGTTGTCCATCCATCAATTTTCCCTTTAATTTGTTTTCTATGATATCAACAAGGGCAAGAAAATAAGCCAAATCTTGAATCTGGAGAGAATCTAGGTTTGAACAAGGTTGTTAATCAGGCTTCAAGGGGATGTGATATATATAGCTGTTGCTTCCAGACTCTCACCTAACCTTCACTAATGAGCATTATCAACATATCACCTTCTCTAGTCAACCACTTCTTCAGTGAAACATTTTTTGCTACTTATGGAGCAATTCTTTTGCCTTAATTGTTCAACAGCTATTCATACTAAAAATTTACTCCCTTTTCTTAAGCTATGTTCTGATGCTTCCTTATGTTGTGCTTATATGACCATATACTCAGAGATTATAATTGTGGATCTGAAATTCTAGCACATAGGATCACACTGGAAACATACATTTGTGGCATCTCAAATTAAGTTTAGTAGTCTTATTACCAGAAGTTTGGCCACTGAATTTAAATGATTTTGTCCACAGTGATTTATAAAAGCATGAAGAGATTGTGATTTGAATTTGTGAAGTGCCCATATCAATGAAATTACTAGATATTTTCAGCAGTGTATTGGGAAAAGAATTTAGACTTAAAGCTATATTGAATAGAGTTCAATTTATATTAAGATTGTTATTTACTCCCTGTATGATCTTAGACAAGTTATTTTTCTCCTTTCTGGTCCTTAATTTCCTTCCCTAAATTAAAGTATACCTGAAGAAAATACCCTAGATCTTTTCATTTTTTAAATACTCTCTAACTTCATGACTTCATCTTGTCTTATGGCTTAAATTATTATTTCTACATAGATACTTGTCACACCTATATATCCAGGCCTAGCCTGTTTCCTTGGGCACCTGAATCATCAGCTGCCTGGTTAGAATGTTGGGGCTGAATATCCTTTAGGTATCTCAAACTCAACATGTTCAAAATAGAACTCATTATCTTACTCTTCTGTCCCTCTTCTGAACTTTCCTACTTCTATTGAAAGAATCACCATTCTTCTAGTCACTCATGTTTTCAAAATTGTGGTAGTATTCAGCTCTTAACTTTTACTCCTCTCATATTTATGCAATCAGTTATCATAGCCTATTTCTTTATCCATCACATCTCTTAGTCATCACTTTCTCTCCTCTTTGACCCCTATTACCCTACTTCTTAACCTCATCTCCTCTGACTCTGACAATAGAAATAGTCCCCTAGGTAGTCTCCTTGCCTTGATTCTCTTCAGACTTCAATTCTTTTGCCACTCAGCTGCCAAGATGATTTTCCTATAATTCACCTAAAATGTTACCCTCTCCCACCACAATGAACTCCAATGCTTTTTTAAAAAGTAAGCTTTAATTGATGTCTTTTGTTGACATTATTATAGTTTCCCCCTTCCCTTTATCCTTCTCAGAAAGCTTTCCTATATAACAAATAATTTTAAAGAAAAAAACAAATAGAATGAATAACAAATCAGCAAACTGATTAATGTATTGAAAAGGTCTGCAATATGCAGCACTTGTGGATCCACTTCCTTCATGAAGTGAGGTTCTTTAATTTTCTTCTTTTGAGATATGTTTGACATAATTCTGCTATATTTACTTTTGATTTTTTCATGTGGTTGTTCTTTCTCTTTATATTGTTTTAGTCATTATTTATATTGTTTTCTTGGCTCTGCATGCTAAAATTTCCATGCATCTTTATTTTTAATCATAATCATTTTTTTGCAGAGTGATGATTCATTCAATTTACATATCACACTTTGTCTTTACATACCCAATCAATGAACATCTTCTTTCCTTCCAATATTTTTTGCTTTCACTATAAATATTTTGGTGTATTTGGGGCCTTTTATTCTTTGGGGTATAACCCCAGTAATGGAATTTCTGGTTTAAAGGACCATAATTCCAAATTTCTTTCCAAAATGGCCATATCATTTCACAGTTCCTTTAATTATGTATTATTGTGTCCATAATCCATAACCCCTTCAACATTGACTATTGCCATTTTTTTCAGTGTGCTACGATTCTTAATTTGCAGCTCATGAATTAGGTTTTCAAAAATATGTTAAATGCTTATATCTCAATGTAATTTATTTCTTTTGTTATCATATATATTTTATGCATTTAAAAGCATTCTCAAGAGGAGTCTGTAGGTTTCACCAGGCTGGTAAAACTGTTAATGAAAAAAAAGTTTATTAATCCCTTCTCCTAAATGAAGTTCTAGGTTATCCTTCCTGACTTATCACACATTATCCTTCCCCACTCTCTTTACAATCCAAAATGATCTTCTTGCTGTTCCTTACAAAGTACATTCTACATCCTATTTGACTATCCTTCGGGTCTAGACTGTATTCTGTCCCTGTCTTCTTCACTTTGAGTTCCTGATTTCCATTAAGACAAACCCTACTTTCTATATAAGAAATTCCTTTTCCCCAAATGTTATATCACCTACTATGTGCTTTATATATAATATTTAGAAATATACATGAATGTGCCTATTAAATCTTCTTTTATGGGGTAAGTTGCTCAAGGGCAGGGACCATTTTACTTTTTTCTTTTTTTAGGTTTTTTTTGCAAGGCAAATAGGGTTAAGTGGCTTGCCCAAGGCCACACAGCTAGGTAATTATTAAGTGTCTGAAGCTGGATTTGAACCCAGGTACTCCTGACTCCAAGGCCAGTGCTTTATCCACTACACCACCTAGCCACCCCGACCATTTTACTTTTATCTTTGTATTCCCTCACCTGGATCATAGTAGACACTTTAAAAATACTTGTGGAATGATGAAGAGAATTCTAAAATTCCGAGATCCTATAGATACTGAAATAAATAGTTTAAATCAATAAAAATCACAGACTAGTTGTATGGTTAAATTAATGTTTAAAATAACAATGGCTCATATTTATATGATTCCATAATACATATGAAACACATTTTCCATAGTTCGCTTATTTAATAGATGAGGAACATGAAGATCAGCTAGTTTGAGTGATTTGCCCATGTTCATAGAGGAGAGAAGGAGGGAAACATTTATTAAGCAACTATAATTCTTTGCTAAGTCACTCTGCTAAGCACCTTTATAAAAAGAATCTCATTTGATACTTACAATTCATTTTGCAATTGGAGAAAATGAGATAAACAGAGGTTGTGATTTGTCCAAGGTCATATACCCAAGAAGTAACTGATATTGGATTTGAACTCATATCTTCTGAACTCCATGCTTAGTGCTCTTTTAAACTAAATAGCTATTTACTAACCGCTATATGAGTTAGTAGAAGAAATAGCCAAACCTCAAATACCAGTCTTCCTGATTCTGATTCTAGCACTCTTTCAATTACACCCCATTACCTGTCTTAATGTTGAACTGACTCATAACCTATGCAGGTATGGATGATTTATGTGTGTGGTTTATATAAGAGGTCTCATTACTTGATATTCATGTTCTGCATTCTGACCTGACTACCTGAGATGTCTGCTACCTAATCAGGATCCTGGATGCCCAGCATCCATCTGCATGTGAGTTAACAGACAGTAAGCATTGGGGCATCTGAAATAGGGAATCACATGATTGTACCTGTGTGGAGTTAATGATAAGGCAGAAGGATGATGAGTGATGAAGCCAGGTTTGCCAAAGTTATGCCGAGTGTTAGTTTTCTTGGTGACCTTGAGGAAATTCAAAGCTGTGAGTGGGCAATTTAGCATCTACCTGCTGAGTCCCCAGGACTGCCCTTGTTCTGACCTTAAATGATACCCTAAATTTGGCAGGTGCTGCACATGAGTTTGTTACTTAGGGAACTGGAAAGAAAAATCAAGCTATAGTCATAAGAAACAGCAATGATATGAAGGGACTGTTTAGGAGAAGGGTTCTTAATATATATAAAGGGATATAAAGTAGGATTCATATAGAAAACAAATATGAGGCAAAGAACAAAGACAAATATTGAAGGAAAGACAGTTCTGCAGACTTAGGCAAATCAATCCTGTTGAGTGGCAGTGAGGATAGGCACATATTCACAATTGAAGATGAGGACTGGAGAGCACAGAAGAAAATTAGATTCAAATCTTGTGACAGTGTATTACATTTGTTTCTCTTGTTCCTTATGTCCAGGACATAATTGAATGTTCTTTAATATGCCTCCTCCCTCCCCAGCATTGCCTGACCCAGTTACAGAACATATGAGGCAGCTGTAGATGAAAGGGGAAGGGAGTGGGTCAGGAGGCTGAGATACTAACAGAAAAAAAATTGTAATTTATTTGTTAAGATCTCTGTGATGGTCTGGAGTTTTCCAGTCAAGCATAGTATAAATTTGCTTAGCCTGAGTAAATCGTATTAAATACTTTTCTTATTTAAACTTGAAACATAATGATATTCTTTCAGATCAGGAAGGTCCTCCAGCTGTTTTCCCATCGAGTTCATGATGAATAGGGGAAAAGATGATATTTGGAATAAGACTTTTCCTGAATCCTGATTTAACGAAAGGGGGTCATTTGTATAAACCTCAGGACCTAGAGCTTCAAGGGAATTTTGAGATCATCTTATTTAGCCCCTTCCTTTTATAGAAGAGAAAACTGAAGTCTGAGAGGTGAACCAAGCTGCCCTAGGACACATGGACAATAAGAGAAGGCAGAATTTGGACACCTCTTTTTTGACTCTAGAAATGACCTTATGCTGAAACAGTCAAACTAATGGGCTGGAATCAACCAAATTTGACAGATCTGAAGCTAGACTGCAGCATTTAATTTTCTATTTTCTTTAATGTAAGGAAGGTAGTTTGACAGCAATTTATATGAAAAAAAGCCTGGGGATTTCAGCTGACCACAGACACAATTGAATTATCAATGTGATGCAGTGGCTAAAAATTCTAATTTATTCTGAGGTTGCTGTAATAGAAGTGTAGTATCCAGATGACAGGATGTAAGGTTCACATATGGACTATAATGGTATCCTAATAGTGTGAGATTATTAAAACAGTTAAGGGCACTTTCAGACAGTTTTGCCAATACCTTTAAATTACCTCTTCAGGTAAGTTATTGCAGCAGGGAGAACAAGTATGGGGAATGAAAGCAACCACAAAATGATTTTAATTTCAGGGGAAATCAGAGTCCTCTCTAACCCTTTTTAAATTCAAATACTCAGAAAACAGCAACATCATACTACTCAATATAGCTTAGGAAGCTCTAACTATCTTGCTTGAGCTACTGGCAAAAAAATCTCATCATAAAGAACTCTTTCTATATATATACCAGGGACCTGGATTTTATTGGAGTGGTGGGAATTTGTTATAATAAGCACAGTCCCAGAAATCCAAAGGATTGAGGGCTGTGAGCAGCAAAATAAATAAATAAATAAATAAATAAACTGGACCTAGTAAGGAGAAAAAGGGAAAAAAGCATTCTATAAACACTTGCTTTCTTTGAATTTTTGGACAAGATCAACAAGGAACTATCATAATCCCAGTCAATCAGTGAGTCAATGAATATTTATTAAGTATTTATTATGTGTGAAGAACTGTGCTAGGGATATAAAAAGAGGCAAAAGATGACTCCTGCCTTCACAGAGCTCAGGATCTAATGGAGGAGACAATGAATAAACAAACAAATAGGTACAATCAAGATAATTAGGAAATAATTAAGAAAGGTAAGGTAGTAGTAGGATTAAGAGGGAATGGAAAAAGTTTCTTATAGAAGATGTGATTTTAGTTGGAATTTAGAGGAAGCTACAGAAGGTAGTTGATGAAATCAATGAGGGAGAACATTCCAGGCCTGGGAAAGAGGCAGAGAAAAAGCCTGGAAATGAGGGATGTACTACAGAAATTCATATTTGGAAGGTTCCTCAGATGACATTTATTTCAGTCTGTAGCTGAATAAGAATCCCTTCTAGGATATCACCTGTTGTGATGCCAATTTCAACAATTCTCGATCCTCGAAACTGAATGGTATTTATTGATCTGTTTATATGTTTTATCCTGCTGATGTAATGTAAAGTTCCTGAGATGAACAGTTTTGGATTTGGATCTCCAGTCATAGCAAAATGCCCATTGTATAGTAGAATTTGGGGGGCAGGGGATAAAGAGGGTTATTACTAATGTGAGTTCTTTAGGTTGGAGCTGGATAATAGCAATAAGAAATCAATTAAAAGTGAAAGAAATAGCCATTTACTTATTCTAGTCAGGCTAGGAACCAAGATAAATGACATCTACCCTGAACCTGTCAGAATTTCTTTATACACAAATTTTTGAAGCAGCATTCATAAAATAGACATTATTCAAAGTAACATTGTATAAACAAAGATGGTTATTCTTAAAACGCAAAAATAGTAGTATCCTTGACTGAGAAAATTGTATATTCTTAGTTATAGAGATAGATAAGGGAGTTGTCATCTCAATATAGCTGGTCTCACTAAATCAATGAAATCAATAGAATCAACTAAATCAACATTGGGTCAGACTAGAAGGAGAACTTTCCCAGGACTGGGATATTCTACCTTCAATCTCAAAGTATTGACAAGAAGCAAAAAACGAGACCCTGAGGACAATTCCCAAGTGTTCAGTGGCCTAGGGGGCATTCACAACAAAATGGGATTTTCTAAGAATGGGAGGGTCTCTGTAATATATAAACATGTTGGAAAAGTACATGGTTCAAGACCAGATGGTTTGTTAAAGGGATTAGACTAGAAAGGAGAAAGGTCACTAGAAGCTGACAAACCCAGGAAACTTTCTGAAGTCTGTCTCTGTAGTTGATCTGGGGAGTCAAGGAGAGAGAGAGTAATTTTCTTTATTTATCCCACATTCGTACATGATATATTACTAATAAATGCTCGTTGAAGTGAAATTTAATTGAGCTTCCTAGACGAATGCATCCTACATTTGGAAAGATTTGTTAGAAAACTTTCCCTTATATCAAAACCTAAATCTACCCTTCTGAAAATTTTACCTAGATCAAGAGATCAGGGTCATGGAGAACAAGTCAATTCCCTTTCTGACTGTAAGCTCTTCAGTTATTTGAATATCCTCTGATGTATGCCCCTGTGGTCTGTTTTCCCTCAGCCTTTTCTTTTTCATGCTAAACACTTTCAGTTTCTTCAGTCAAACCTCCTGGGGCACAGCCTCAAGGCTTCTCACTATCCTGCTTTGCCTTCTTATGGACTCTTTAATTTGTCTATATGCTTCTTAAAATATGACATCTGGGTAAAAAATGGTACTCCAAATCTTCACATGTAACCTGAACAGGACAGATTATGTGAAAATTGTTACCTGTCAATATATTTTTCTTTTAATGCAATCTAAAATCTTATTAGCTTTTTTTAAATAAATAGATTTAAATATTTTAATGTATTTAAAATACTAAAGTCTTTTGTTAATATTTAGCAGTCATTTTTTGTATATGTCTTTCTCTCTATTCCTGGCAATCAGCTTTCCCTTGTAACAAATAAGCAAACAACAGCAAAAAAGAGAACCAAACCAATCAGCAATATCAACTCTTTGATAATCTATACATACTAGGGCTCCTCTCTAACCATAGCCATTTCTACAACAAAAAGAAGGAGGTTACATTAACTATTTTTTTTAAAATTATTTATTTATTTAAGGCAATGGCATTAAGTGACTTTTTCTGGATTCTGCATCCGACTGTACTATCATTGAATCCTTATTTCTCTATATTGTCTATAAGAAGAACATAAGAAGTGTTCAAATGATTGCTTAAAATAGAATATGCTCTTCCTGTATTTTCTTGATCTACCAATCTATCCTGAGTTTACTCCCTGACCCTTTTTCTCCAGAGAAAAGATTAACAACTTCTATCCTTAATAACCTTAACCCCACTTCACTCCCCCCAAAAAGGCAAAACCCAAGTAAAACAGAGCCACTAAACTGGTAGATGAAAGATTGTTTTGTTGTTCGTCTTTCCTTCTTGAAGAGAATCAATGACATCAGGAGGGTGATGTCTTGACTTATAAGTGAATTGACTTTAAGTGAGACAGGGTTGTGCAAAGTCATCAACATTACTCACTCCTCCAGAGTCAACTTAGTCCAGTAAAAGGACATATCAGAATGATTGGCCATGGCCCTGGATGCAGTGAAAGACTGTGTCCTTTTTAAGTTGAAGTCTTTCCCAGGTCTTAGTTTTTCTGAGGCAGAATCCATTCATTGATTAAAGGTTAGGATTGAATTGAGGCAAAAGATGACCTTGTTTGGCTTCCCAAAGATGAGGCAACTGATGTGGATCTAGTTTGATTTAGCAAAGTACTTGATAGAGTAGAATATACTCTGTGAATTAGATAGTGGTGACAAAGTCAAATAGAAATGTGGGTCACTACATCACACATAAGGATCCTTGTGGGTTTCATATTGACTTAGAAAACCACAATTGTGTTGGACACTTCTGCACTAGATGATAATGTGGTTAGATGGCTTGAGAGCTATTTGAATGACTGGACAAATGGTTCAATATCAGTTGGGCAGAAGGAATTTAGTGTAGTATCTCAATGAACTTTGTTTGGTCTTGTACTGTTTAACATTCATATCACTCACATTTGATAAAGGGACATATGATACTCATCAGATTTTCTTATAAACTATTATACTTTATAACAGAGTCAAGATCCAAAAAGACCAAAACAGACTAGAACATTGGGTTAAAACTAATAAGATGAAATTTAATAGATATAAATGTAAAAAATCAACTTCACAAAAATAAGGTGGAGGAGACATGTCTGAAAAAGATAATGTACTATAAAATCAATATTTATAGGGTATGACTGCCAAGAAAACCAAATCCAAACCCTAAATCTGTGAAATCTTAGCTTTATTGAGAGGGATAGCATGATCAGTCTTGCCCTTCAAGAGCATCATTTTAGCAGCTGTGTAGAGGATATTGGAATGGGGAGAGGCAAGAGCTAATGAGGACTTGAATGACAGTAGTGACTGTCTACATTAGAGAAGGTATTACAAAAGGGAAATGTTGTGGACATACACATCACAAATGATTCTATATGTAGATTGAATGAGGAAGAAGAGTTGAGGTTTTGACAATGAAGTTTTGAACCTGAATAAATTGAAATATGCTTCTATTTGAATATAGAAAGAAAAGGACGTCAAGGATGGAGATCAATAAAATGGGATTATATTTGTAGTTAGGAGATGTTTATTAATTTGAAAATATCAGTTTCAGTTTAGAGATTGGCTGGGAAATAAGATAACAGAGAGTTAAATAGATTGTAGATTCCTTTTTCAAGAAGTTTGAGAAAAGCAGAAGAATAGAATTCTAGCTGGCAAAAATAAGAGGAATTTTTTGTTTGCTTACTTGCTTGTTTTTAGGAAGTGTAGGGGAGTAAAAGAAAGAACAAGATTGGGAACAGCTAGGTAGTGCAATGGATAGAGCATCAGCCCTGGAGTCAGGAGGTCCTGAGTTCAAATCCAACCTAGCTGTGTGACCTTGGCCAAGTTGTTTAACCCCATTGACTTGCAAAAACAAAACAACAACAAAAAAGAGCAAGATTGGAGATGAGAGGAAGAGGTTAATAGTGGATACCATTTGATGAAGAACGTGTAAAGGGATATAATCAAGGATTCATAGAGGTATTGACCCTTACGAAGAGATGTGAGATCTCTCCAAGAGAGACTGCAGTAAAAGAGGAAATTGTAGGATACAATGTCAAGCGATTGTGAGAGGAGGAAGATGAGAGAAAAAATATGGAATTCTCAAGGAATAGATTCAATTTTGTTGTCAAACAACTGTGAAGTAAGAGCTGGGAGAATGGAAAGAAGGGGTCCAGTTGGAATCATATGGATAAAATAAAGAGTTATAATCGTCACTATTAGAAATTGAACAATTGGGGTGACTAGGTGGCATAGTGGATAAAGCACCGGCCTTGGAGTCAGGAGTACCTGAGTTCAAATCCAGTCTCAGACACTTAATAATTACCTAGCTGTGTGGTCTTGGGCAAGCCACTTAACCCCATTTGCCTTGCAAAAACCTAAAAAAAAATTAAAAAAAAGAAATTGAATAATCAATTAAGAAGTAAAAATATTTCTTTGAGGCAGTAAAGAACTATTTGACATTAGTCAGTATCAATTAACTGTGGATCTAACATGTGTGATTGTGGAACTTTCTCCAGATCCATTCAACAATAAATGAAATGGTAAAGATGAGAGGCATTGTTCAGTATTACTTAGAAAAGCCTACCTTTTCCCACCAAATCATTCAATTCCTACCAGTCATTCAAATAGCTCTCATTGATTTTGATTCTTATATAGATGGTTTTTCACAAAGATTTTTTATAGATAGGAGAATAGGCATCTAGACTAGTGGTAATGATGTTCTCTCAGGTACCTTTTGGGTGAAATTGGTAAATATTTGTTCAAATTTTGATAAATTTAATTAGATTAAGAGCAGGTAAAAATGTTCTCTTACCATCTGATTTTTCCACCTTGAATTTCAGGTCCCTGTTAACAATTTTTCTTCTACTCTTCTAAGTTCAGAGTTTATTCTTCTTGGAAGAGAAAATAAAAACAAAGTGGAGTGTTTCATAAAACTTGCCATCATTCACTGTGATTATTTTATTCATGTCAAAATGTTCATATTTCTTCTTTTATCTTCCTTTTATCTCCAAAATGGACCAGAATGGCTTTTCATTGCCCTTAACATTCATTGTTATTCTTTCTTCTAGAAAAAAGTCATTTTTTTAAATTTACATCTTAAATCTCAGCAATCTAGCTTCTAATCTCAAAATTAAACTGAGTCTGCTGTCTTCAAAATTACTAATGATCTCTTAATCACAATGACTAATGGCCTTTTCTCATTTACATGTCTTCAATTCTATTTTAACACCGTCAAACATCTTAATCTCTAATATTCTCTTCTTCAGAAAGTCCATCTCCTGATTTCGTGATTTCCTCCGACTTTTCTTCATGCCTGGAATATTCTCACCCTTGCTTCCTTCAAGTTTCACTAAAATCCCACCTTCTACAAGAAGCTTTTGTCAATCCCACTTAATACTAGAATTTTCCGTCTGAGATGATCTTCAATTTAACCTGTATATAACTTGTTTGTACATAGTTATTTGTATTTTGTGTCTCTTCCAATAGGTCATGAACCCCTTGAAAACAGGGAGTATTTTTTCGTATTTCTTTGTGTACCTCTGCTTAGCACAGTTGTTTTTCACAGAATGAATACTTAATACATTTTTGGTGACTAACTCAGATCATTCTTTGATTTGATTCTCCTCTGTCTTCTTACAGTTCCTTGTTTGATTTCATTTTCTGTGTATGTCTCTTAAAAATCTAAACTTGACAATTGAAGTTCTTAAGAAATCATATTGGTATCTTTAGGCAGATCTTCCTTTTCTTCTTCATTGAAATAATTTCTATTTATGTCTATACGATTTTGTCTTTTTGGAGTGCCGATCCTTCTTGAACTGTCTTCATCTGTAAAACATTAGTACCTATAAGCCTACTTATCCTCATTCCTTTCTTTCTCTGGTTCTAAGATCCACATGAAAAAATATCTAGCTTTTTCCCTCCTTCCCTATCACAGTCTCCATGAATGGTTTGAGGATGTACTCCCAAGATTTTTGACATTTCTTTTTTAGCAGTCAGATCTTCATTGTTGATCAAAATTGAGTTTGGAAGAGAAGTTTCTTTTGTTGGTCTTTATACATTTCAAAGATGTTATCATCAAGTCACTCACCAAACATTTTTAAGCACATATTATTTATTGGGCAATGTGCTAAGTGCTGGGGATGAAGAGAATAGAGAAAACAGATTCTTTCTAAGTTTCTCTTCTTTTGTCAGAGGATGACCATATAGAGAGCTGAGGTCTTAGATAATCCTTGGGGTCTCTTGCCTCTATGCTAAATAAATACTTTTTCCAGTTCCTCCTCCTATTCTTCTTTTTGTCCAGGAGTTTTAGACAATGTCAATCTCTCTCTCTCTTTCTCATCATTGATCCTCTTCTAAATGTCCTAAATCATGTTTTTCCCATCAGGTTCCTTTATGATTCTTTATATATTTCCTTAATATATATAGTGCCATTCTAATATTTTTCTTTTTCATTCTACTCCTTTTCAATAATGTGAGCAGTATAAAAGACATTCCTAAAAAGTTTCAACTTACTGGGATTCCTAAGAGGTAAAAAGCACTATATTATTTAAACATCTCTAATTCATCTTGTTTACTGACCATTTTTGTATATAAACATCTAAGTTATGAGAAGAGCCAGTTTTATTTCTGGTTCACTTCTTAAATACTCTATCTCATGACTTATCCTCTCTTCTGCTAATCATCCTTATAAACTGTACCTACTATTCTGCCTAGACATAATAAATCTATATCAATAATATTCTCCTTCCTCATTCCTTTTCAATTTAAAGTCCTCCTGATTAGGTTTTCAAGGATCCAGGAAGATATGTTCTTTACCAGTCCTATTAGGTATATTCCATTCTGGATCAAGAAGCATTTTCTCCTTATATTTTAGTTTATGCTTCATAAATTATAATTCCCAACTTCTTAGACAGTCATCATCCACTTTCCATACATTTTTTTCTTCTTGCTTTCCTACCTTAATCTACAATGGGCAACTAGATTATGCAGCAGGTAGGGCACTGATCCAAAAATCAGGAGAACCTGAGTTCAAATGTGACCCCAGACACTTACTAGCTATGTGACTTTGAGCAAGTCATTTAGCCCAGACTGCCTCACATCCAAAGCCATCTCCAGTTGAACTGATCCATATTGGGTCACTGGACCCAGAAGACTCTGGAGGAGAAGTGAGATTTAGCCTAAAACTCTCATCACTCAAATCCAATTAATGTTCTTCCCTGATGTTATGGTCTTCTTTGTGAAGGACAAAAATCATCATCATCTACTACAATAGTGCTGAAAACTCTATCTAAGATCATGTGTGTATGCATATATGGGGCTATGTGCATTCACATGTCTATGTTTAAGATTTCATATTTTTGAAGCATTCTTGATTCTTATTGGAAGCATTATTTCCCTGTTCCCTCACATGAGCCATCAAGAATAATTAGTAGAAGTAGGTTTTACAAGTCTTGAGAGGTTCTTTGTCACATTCTGATACATAGTTTTAACATAGTGAAAGAGAGATCATGAAGAATTATACATATTCTGTGGGATTAGAGAAAGGCAAATATACCCATTTTCAAAATGGGGAAAATGAAATTTATTAACTATAAACCAGTGAACTTGACTTCTATATCTCATAAAAGTTTAGAATAAATTATTAAGGGGACAAGATCTGGGGAATTTTTTTTCTTAATTCTAAATATGAATCCAAAGTATTATATGGCATTTTCAAAGAGAAGGAAGGAGATATTTCCTTTCTCAGTATCTATGGCAACTGTTCACATAGCAGTAAGAGCATATACTCTGTAGGTGATCCTGAAATTGAACCTCAAGTCTCTTGCTGCCTCTCTTCCTTTGTGTTTCTTACCCTAAGCACAGCTCAATGAATAGTGATCCTGAGATGAGTATTTTTTAACCTTGAATTTGGGTTTTCATTTTACAATAGAAGAAGGTGACCTTTGAGACAACTGCTGAAAAGAAACAGTAACTGATTCTAGGAGGTTGAGACCAGGCTATATGTTTATGGCTAGATGATATAGATCCTGAATAAATTATTTGGACAATACAGAGTTGAAGTGAAGGTGACATATTTGCTCATCAATCCCACAAAGTATTTCATGATAAAAAATTACCTTTAGTTTACCTCATGGTATAGTTATCTAAAGTATGATGGGTTATATAACATTATGTTTTATATTCATTAGCTGACTGCATAAGTATTTTGCATTTTCAGCATTTACTTGTGGTGGAGGAAATTAATACCTTTCTTATAGCTAGTCTTTTTTTTTAAGAGTAATTTTCTAAAAGCAACCTTATTAAATCCCTTATTAGTTCCTATACATATATATATATATGCATATATATATATATATATATGAAAAACAAATTGGATCTGAAATAGGGTTATAATTAATCAGAGAGTACATGAAAAATCTGTCCCTGTCCTTTTTGTGAATAAACTCCTCCCAGATCTGATCCCAGAGCTGGGGCAGTTTAGGGATCAAGGTTACTCCAGAACCCCCTCTAACCTCTCAGGGCTATGATTTCTTACCCATACTTGTACCACTTGATACTGGCAGGAAAAAAATACAAAACACTCTCTCAGGTTATTCTAAAATCTTTTGTTTTGTTCCTTTGTACTTGTCCTAAGTCCCTTATTGTTCCTTTGTTTTCTTTTTGGTAAATCTCTTAGCTAAACTTGTGGCTAACTTGTTAAGTAAACAGCCTGTTTATCACATCTTTTTTGTTTGTTTGCTCTTAGAACTTAGAGTTTAGGGGCTCTTGAACAAAATTTAATTTAGTGAAGGATATCTGCTCTGTCTACACATAAGAAGATAAAATTTACCAATTACCTTTACCCAGAAGTCAGCACATTCCTATCATTCCCTAATGTAGACAAAAACAAACAGAAACCTAAACTTAATCTGAAATGTTTATCTGATTATATCCTTCCTCCTTTTTACTCTGTGTATCAAACATTTATTTGAAAACTATTAGCCGAACTTGAATTTTGCCTGTATTTGTTATTTTTGAATATGGTCAATCTTAGGAAAGGGCATCATTCCTGATATAGTTCAACACATCACTTGAAAAAATGGATATGTGATAGGCTTATGAGACAAAAGTACATTTTTTCCCCAGGGTTGCTACCATTTTAGGACTTTGTAAAGATGCTCACTGTTGTGAATTCAGTGGACAAATCAGGTGTGGAAATACAGTATTCTGCATATTGTTCACAAACCTGATACAATCAAATCATTTAAATTTAATTAAATGAGCATTCTCTCTGACTCATTTTCTTAAAGAAAAAACTGAATCCAGGATTAGATACTCTGGTGGGTTGGGCTATTTCTTCTTTAATTCTATTAACTCAAGTTCTGATTGGTTGTATTCTCCCATTCTTAGCCACTGGTAGAAGATTAGTTCCATTCAACTACTTTACATGAATTTACAAAAGTATAAAAGTTTATCCTCATGAACTGGGAACAATACTTCCCCATCTGACCTCATTTGTTTTTTTTGGCCCAGCTATCATTGGACTGAGTTGTGGAAATCATTCCTTACTTCTTGAGCTATCCATTCTTGACTGGTGGCAAAACTCAAATGAACAAACTCAGGTTACTGGGAAATCTAATACTTATTCTTCTGACCTTTGAAATTCAGAAATCAGAGTCTCTGATCCCATCACTTGGTTACTTAAAACAGAAGAGAATAAATTGAGAGGCAATGAGCTGAAGTCCATTTTCTAAGTCCACAGAGGTTCTCCTTACAATCTTGACTCTCACTTGGATGTCTTGAATGAATGACTCAAATTGAGAAAGAAAAGCCATAAGTGAATGGCTAAAGATGACTGAGGTCTTTTGAAGGCATTCCCGGCTCTGGGAATGACAAAAGAAGGGAAAAAACCCTTTTTTCCTAACCACATGGTTACCAAAACAGAATCAGTTACAAGATGTCTACTTTATCTTCCAAAATTTTCCAACATGCATCCAACTTATATAATAGTCTCCCAGAAGCAAGTTCTCCATAATGCATTGGTTCCCTGTTATATTAGTATATCTACAGAGAGAAGTTGTAAAGAGGAACAATATCTCTAATGCCTTTTGAAAGTTCTCTAGCACAAACCACTTCTACTCAATTTATGTTCAATTCTATAATAAGATAAAACATAGTTAAGTTCAAGTGAAATGTTGATACCAGATAAATCAAATGCAATAGTAGTTACTTAGTCTTTGGTGTATCTTGAAGAATCATTTTTCTAAAAACTATTTAACTTCCATTTATCAACTTCTGACCTAGGTCAAAGGGGAACTTGAGATATTTCTGGCAATTGAATTAGTCAAAAACTTCCTTCTTTTTGCAGTTTGATCATTATCCTAATCAGGTCAATGCATTGGCTAATCAAAGCCCTTTTACTGTTTTTGGCAGTCACCACACTAAATTCTATTTTCAGTTCCTCCCTAATGTTGACATCATTTCCCTTTAGAAACAAGTTCCAAGGCCTATTAAAGTAATTTTTTTAGTGTTACACTGATTAAGTTCTGACAAGGGTGTCTATTCATGAGAAATCAAGGACTCTCCATCTAAGACACTAAGGGAATAAGATTTCTTAATATTTCCAAAGGAAGGGAAGAATATATCAAATACAATTTACTGATGAAATAGTAAGACAATTTAGAGAAGTATTAAGAAAAGAAGCCCCTGAAACTAATATTAAAAAAAAAACTGAGTATAGGTACTTACATAATTAGTATAACGTTATTAAATACAGTTGCCTCCACTGTTATTAAGGGAAAGATATGTAATAGCTGAACATAGCTACAACTCCTAGAACCTTTATAAATTCAAATCTAAATTTTATATATATGTATGCATATTAAAATACATATTTCAAGAAGTAGCTGAGTCAAACAGTGAATAGATGATAGGTCTGGGATCAGGAAGATTCATGTTCCTGACTTCAAATCTGACCTTAGACACTCAATAGCTCCAGGACCCTGGGAAAATCAATTAAAACTGTTTGCCTCAGTTTCATCAAATAAAAAATGGGCTAGAAGAAAACAGCAAACCATTCTAGTATTTTAGCCAGCATCTCCCCCCCGAAAAGATCCCTGAGGCTGGGGTTGTAACTGGACCTCTCCTGGAAACTGGACCTGCTGGAGAAGTTAGTTCAGAGCTGGTTTATATTTCCGTTGAGGTCAGAGACTATTATACTTTGCCTTTGTATTCATAGCTGCAAAAAGGGCTTGTCACCAGTAGGTACTTAATAAATGCTTACTGATTAATTTAAAAAGAGAGATAATCCCAAATGGTTTTATGAAAAGTCAGATATAACTGAAACAACTGAGAAATAAAAAATAAAATTCATTTCTCAACTATTCAAAATTTGTCTTCATAAATTTCTTTCATCTGTCTCCTTCACTCTACCAAATAGTGACCCTGTAAGCAATGACTCATTTCTCAAAACTTTTAAACTGTAAGTTAGCAATTAAATAATACTTTTAAGTTAGTAAATTGTTTTACATTTGATTCTCACAATCCATGGAGGCTATACTATCATTATATCCATTTTATAAATGGGGAAACTGAGATAAAGAATTTTTTAAGTAACTTTTTCAAGGTTTCATATCTAGTAAGTATCTGAAACCTGATTTTTAAATGTAGGTCTTCTTATCTCCAGGTCCAGTGCTCTATTCACTGTTGTTTCTTGTGTTTCTGAGATAGAAAAAAAATCTACCTTAATTTTTGAAGTTGATAATATTTCATCTATTTTTTAAAAAATTGCATCTCAACAAAGTGTTAAAACTATCAGGATCTGTCTATCTACTAGGGATTTGATAAGGTAAATTTCCAAATGTTTTAAAATTTTCATGTATGTTTTAAATCTTGTTCAGCAAAAAAACATGATTGCAAATGGATAAAGTGTTGTTTTTAGTCTTTTTCAGTCATATCTTTGATAGACCATTTGGGTTATTTTTGATATGGATAAAAGTGCAGTTTGCTATTTCCTTCACAGCTTATTTAATAAATGAGGAAAATGAGATAAAAAGGGTTAAGTGACTGGTCCAGAGTCACATAGCTAGTAAATATCTGAGATCAAATTTATATGTCTTCCTGACTCCAAGCCTGGAGCTCTACCCTCCATGCCATCTACCTGACTGGATAGTTTGTTAAAAAGATGACTAGCTCACCTAGCTACTGTATTTTTCCCAAAGTGAACCCTAGAATGATTTTTTTCAGGCTGCTCATAATATAAGCCCTACTCCCAAAAATAAATCCCAGTTAATATCGTCAACAAGTTGGAAGCTTTTAGTATATCCATTACATCACACAATGGACCCATTGAATTATAAAATAATAATTTTAAATATAAATCATATTATTGACATATTATTGACATTGATACTTAAATGATAATATAAATTAAGGTTAAGATTTTGGAAATATTCAAGTGGGAGTCTATGGACAAGAGGTAAACAGATGAACTGGAAACTTACTGCCAAATGACCAACTGAAGTACAGACAGAATGCTTAGATAAATGTGCGCTTGATAATGTCTGAATTGAAAGAAAATCCCATCTCTAATCATTGCCAAGGACTAGAAAGATAAGATTGAACATGTTTCAGGCATTTATGTTCTTGGAACATAAGGGTGTTACTTGAACTAGATAGAGATCAGACTCTTTCCTAATCTATGAGGAGAGACCAGGATAAAACTATGACTCTCATTGTTGGTCAGTACTTGAACATTAAAAAATTGGGTTAAAAAGAAAATATAAACTATTTTTTTAGTGGGGCAATCTGAACTCATGGGCAATACAAGATAGGCTAGACAGGACAATATCCAGACATTTGTCTGTAGGATCACATCTTATACTATCCAAAAGTTAGAAGAAATAGAAATTTAGTTATTGAGTTCTCCCTTCTACTTTTTTCAGGATTCCACAGATTTAGAACTGAAAAGGAACTTTCAACTTCCCATATATTTTTAAACATTTTTTAAACTTCCCATACTTTTGCCAAATGAAAAAATCATAATCTAGGGAGGTTGAATAGTTTTCTTGATTTCTTCTGAGAGTAAATGATAGAATCTGGTTTTGAACCCAACTCATCTGACTCTTTCCTACCTTACAACATATATTTTTTTCATTTTGCCTTGAAGAACTGGATATTCCCAAGGAAATGAATCATTTCCTTTGTGAAATATCATTCTTCTTTTAGCATGTAGTATTATTTATATCATGGTGTTAGTGTAACCTCCAAACAGAGATGGTTTAATTCTTAGACCATATCAATTTCTGCATCTCATACTGTTTTCCCTACTACTTATGTCCAAAACAGATTCAGGAATACTCATAGTGATATTATGAGGTTAGTAAATCAGGTTTTATTTTAAACCATATTAGAAATAAAGGATTAATTTTAGAAAATCTTCAACTTCAAACTGATACCTAGACATAAAAAATAGCTTTTACCTCTTTAAGGGAAAGAAGAAAATTATATTTTAAAAAAATTTGCTGGTTTATGGTGTAGCAAGTGTGAAAAATCACACATCTAATTTTTTTAATTAACAAAAAAATCAGGAAGTTCCTTATTTCTTTTTTTTAGTTCCTTATTTCTTAATGCCTCAAAAGTTGTTATTAACTCTCAAGTATTCAGTCTTTCTCTTTTGATATTCCTATTAAAGAAAGTTTTAAAAATTAGCTCAAGCTGAAAATAAATTGATGGTATTACAGGAATCTAGGGAAACATTTGATAACTTTTTAATTTCTTATGAAAAATAACTAACCAAACTTTGTTAACCAAGTCTTAAAAATCAAAGGGACTTCAGAGGCCATCACATTGAATCATTGCTGCCATTCACTTTTTATTAATCATTCTGTGTTTAATGTTTCAAATCATAAAATGAAGATGAGAAACCACAACTTTCTAAGAGCATAAACTTTGGTCATTTTGGTAGGTTGTATAATGAATGATTCTTTATGTATTTTACATATATATATATATTATATCTATATAATATACATATTTACAAGCAATTGCAGTATGCAAAAATTAACTATATTAGATTGTAAAACATTAATAGAAGATTCTGAAATTTACTTAAGATGTTTTCCTTTTGCTGAAAAAAATCTTAAATAAAATTTTAGCAATGAGATTGCAGCAAGTTATAACTAGGATAATACACCATGATCAGGTAGGATTTATACCAGGTAGGCAGGGATGATTCAATATTAGGAAAATACTCAACATAAATGAATATATCCATAGCAAAACTAACAGAAATCATATGATTATCTCAATAGATGCTGAAAAAGCCTTTGATAAAATACATCCATGCTTATTAAAAAACACTAGGAAGTTTAAGAATAAATGAATGTTTTCCTTAAAATAATGAGTAGTATCTATCTAAAACCATCAACAAAAATTATATGTAATGGGGATAAACTCAGAGCATTTCCAACAGGATCAGGGGTGACAAAGCATGCCCATTATCACCATTACTATTCAAAATATTACAAATGTTAGCCAATAAAAGAAGAAAAAAGAAATTGAAGGAATAAGAACTGGCAATGAGGAAGAAAAGCTTTCACTCTTTGCAGATGATGTGATGGTATACTTAGAGAACTCATGAAAAATCATCTAAGCAACTCCTTGAAACAATTAACAAATTCAGCAAAGTAGCAGGATATAAAATAAATCCACACAAATCACCATCATTTCTATATATGAACAACAAAACCCAAGTGCAAGAGATAAATTTCATTGAAAGTAGCTGTAGACAACATTAGATACTTGGGAATCTACCTTCCAAGACAAACCCAGAAACTATATGACTACAATTATAGAGCCCTTCTCACCCAAATTAAGTCAGATCTAAATAATTGGAAAAATGCCAATTGCTCATGGTTAGGTTGAGCTAATATAATAAAAAATGACAATTCTACACAAATTAAATTACTTATTCAGTGCCACACCAATGAAGCTAACAGATAGTTATTATGCTAGGAAAAAATAGTAACAAATTTCATCTGGAGCAACAAAAGGTCAAGAATAGCAAGGAAACTGATGATAAAACATGTTAAAGGAAGATGGCCTAGCTCTACCAGATCTAAAACTATACTATAAAGTGTCAGTCATCAAAACTGCCTGGTACTGGTTAAGAAACAGAGTAATGGATTAGTGGATTAGGATAGGTTCAAAAGAATCAATAGTAAATGACTACAGTACTCTACTGTTTGACAAACCAAAAGACATTAACTTCTGGGATAAGAACTCAATATTTGACAAAAATTGTTGGAAAAACTGGAAAATAGTATGGGAAAAAGACATAGACATATGTCTCACACCCTATACCAAAATAAGGTCAAAATGGGTACAGCATTTAGACATAAAGGGCAACACCCTCGATAAATTACTGGACGAGAAACACTCTATCCATTAAACATGGGAAGGGGACAAATATATGACCAAACAAGAAACAGAATACATTATAAATTGCAAAATGAATGATTTTGACTATATTAAATTTAAAAGATTTTGCACTAATAAAATCACTGCTGCCAAAACTAGAAGAAAAGCAGAAATCTGGGAAACAATCTTCACAACTAGGAGTTCTGATAAAGGTCTCATTTTTAAATATATAGAGAATTGCATCAAATTTATAGGTTTACAATTCATTCCCCAATTGATAGTCAAAGGATATAAATACGTAGATTTCAAATGATGAAATTTAAGCTATGTAAATTCTTATGAAAAAATGCTCCAAATAATTAATGATGAGAAAAATGCAAATTAAAACAACAATGAGGCATCACTTCACACCTATCAGATTAGTTAAGATGACAAAAAGGGAAGATGATCAATGATGGAGAGGCTGTGGGAGAATTGGGACATTGAGGCATTGCTGGTGGAGCTGTGAACAGATCCAACCTTTCTGGAGAGCTATATGGAACTATGCTTAAAGAGCAATAAAACTGTTCAGACCCTTTGACTCAGCAATTCCAATTCTAGGTCTATACCCAGAAGAAATCATAAAAAAGGGAAAAGTGCCATAGGTTCTAAAGAATTCATAGCAGTTTTTTTGGTAGGGGCAAAGAATTGGAAATTGAAGGGATGCCCATCAATTGGGGAATGGTTAAGAAAGTTATGGTATATGAATATTATGGAATACTATTGTTCTATAAGAAACCATAAAAGGTCGGACTCTAGAGAAGCATGGAATGAATTATAGGATCTGATGCTGAGCAAAGGAAGCCCAACCAAGGGAACAATACACACATTAACAACAACATTGTGAGATGATAAACCCTGTTGGATGCAGCTCCTCTCAGCAGTTCAGAGAGCTAGGACAGCCCTATTAGTCTGGCTATGGACAATGCTATCCTCATCCAGAGGAAGAAAAACAAAACAAAACAAAATTCCTTTTTAATCTGTTGAACACTACATTTACTTTTTAAAAAAAAATACCTCTTATGTATTTCTTTTCCTTAATCCTAAATCCTCATACCAAAAATAACTAATCTGTAAACATGTTTAACACAAATGTGTATGTACAATATTAACCTGACTGTTCTCCGATGAGGGGAGGGGGGAAGGAAGGGAGAGTGGAAGGAAATTTTGTAACTTAAAAATATACATATATATATATATGAATATTGAAAAATATTCATAACACGTATTTTGAAAAATAAAATATTACTAAAACTAAGTTGGTTTCTATTAAAATAAAATATGAAATTTATGCTTTTTAAAAAAATCACTGGATACCAATTGAAGGGAAAATTAATAAGAGAAATACATATACTGTTTAGAGTTGGATGTTCCAATATTGCAATATTATTATCTAATAATTTGTAATTGCTTTAAATTCATGTGCAATTAAAAAAAATCTCATTGAATAAATAGTTCTTTATTTATAGATTTTGCACATAGATTTTTTCCTAGGCCAAGCTAGTTTCAGCAATTGTGAGATCATCAGTATCTCAAACAATGTGTCTGGAGAGTTACAAAGGATTCATATTCCTAAATTCTCTATTTCTTTTAGAAAAGAGACAAATTCATATTAATTTCATTTTATATTAAAGAAAGCCCAGCTCTTTCTTTTTTTTCTTATACCAAATTTAATTACCCTTTCAGAGTACAAAATGGAGCAGTCTATCTATTGGTTCACTAAATGCCTTTAGGCTGAGAATGGATTGACAACTTTTTGAGAAGTTTGAAGACCAGATTAATTATTTGGTTATAATTTAGTCCCCATCCAATGCTGCAGTTATATAATTGATGATATATAAAAAAGAAAAGCTAAAAGGCTTTTGTTTGAGTGCTCTAAATGGAGCCAAAGTAGTCAGTGGTACCTAGTTTTCATCAAATCCTTTATTTCTTAATAGAGCAACTGGTATACATTCTTACTTTTCTGCTTTTTTTTGATAAAGAAGTATTTTATCAGATGATAAATACAGGTATTCCAGGCAAATATAGTGCCTTTTTAAAATTTTCAATGGAAAGAATGTTGGTATTTTGAAAAAAAACAATTTTAGTGTTTATTCTTATTTCATTTGCTTAAGCTCAAGTTTGCAAAATATTGTCACCTTGCCATTGTATCTTAAACTCCTGTTTTTCAAAACCCAATTCCATTCCCTAGTGCGGTTTCTGATAGGTGCTTAACTAGACTTGTGTTATTCAAATTTCCTTTTCTTTATATTTGAAAGGTCTTTTGGTTTCTTGGAGAATCTGTAATTGGAATCCTCAAATTTACTTCTGTGTGTCTTAAGAGGTTGTTACTTAGTTATTTTATTTTCTCCTGGAGGCATTATTAACCTCTCCCATCGCCCCTTTTCAGAAGCTCTGCATAATTGTCTTATATTATTTTTTTACATTATTATGTTTAGACTTTTTTAACTTGAATTCATATAGTCCTTAAGTTGTCTCTACACATTCTGATCAACATATTTTGCTTTCTTAAAGATCTAGTTTTCTTTTTCTTTTGCTGCGTTTTGATTCTCTTTCACATCGTTTACATTTATAATTCAAATCTGTTGTTTCTTCCCCTCCCCCTTCTCTCTCTCTCTCTCTCTCTCTCTCTCTCTCTTCTTTCATCCCGATGCGCTTCTATGCTCTCAAGTATCAACAAGATCGTCTTTGTCATCAGGTATTTATTATGTAACCTTGCTTTGCCATATTTATTCAGAGATTAAACTCTTATTTATTCAGAGACAATTTTTAAAGAGTACTTTTTTTAAGGGAAATTTTTGTACCTTTTTTCCCCCATCTGATCAATTCTGTTTTTTTTAAGAAGTTCTCTTCAGGGAATTTTTGAGCCTCTTTTACTCAACTGTTTACTCTATTTTCATGATTTTCTGCCATCGTTCTCATTTCTCTTTTTTTTGATTAAAAAAATCCTTTTTGAATTCTTTTATGATCTGAGGCATATTCATATTTTCATTGAAGATCTGGATTTAGGAGCTTTGACTTTGTTATCTTTTTTTGAGCATATGTTTTGATCGTCTTTGTCATCATAGCTTTCTAAAGTCAGAATATTTTTCCAATTATTTGCTCATTTTTTTAAACTTATTTCTTGACTATTAACCCTTTGTTAAAGTGGGGACTCTGCTTCCAGGATGGAGGCACACTGTCCCAAACTTTAGGGGTTTTGTGCAACTGTTTTCAGAGTTACTTCTAGGGACCTCTAAGTTTTCAGTTCTTTTAAGGTGGTATGATTTAAGGAAAAGTGTGTTACTTTTCTCCTGGCCTGTGCTCTGGCCTGTGTATGAACACAAAAACTCTTTTCTGCCCTGCTACTGTGAAGAGGATCCATTGCAACTGAAAATGTAGGTGTGTCAGTGCTCCTCCCTGTCCTGGGACTGCCATCCAGGACTGTGACCCAATCCAGTTATGGGCAAAGCAAGAGAGCGCTGCCCTAGGACCAGCACAGTGACTCCTGCGATATCTTTCTCATGTTATTCAACCCCTTTAATATCTATGAACTGAGAACCCTGGAAGCATCTTCTTGTAATTCGGTTGCTCCCAGGACTCTCTCCTGGCTTGTACTGGCTCTGCTTTCCCTGGACTGGGCTTGACTCTCATCCAGGTACAACAGACTTTTCCAGCTGACTTTCTAATTTGAGTTGGGCTAGAAAATTGTTTCACTTGGTCCTTTTGTGGGTTTTGCCACTCTAGAATTTGTTTGGAGAAGATTTCATAAAAAAAATTCTTCCTAGTCCAATTCCTGGTTTTTTGACTTTCAAGACATGCTGCCTTATCTTGGAACATCTCTGCTTGGGGCCTCCTTGTCCTGGAAAGCCAATCACCCCTATTACCTTCTTAATATAGAAGAGACTTCTGTATGATAACCTTCTTCCACTGCTGAATTTCCCTCAGAGCTTCCATTTCGTAAAGCAGCCTTGGCTGACCTTCAATCCACTCCCAGTCCTTTTCTGGAGTCTTTAACTTCTAAACCATCCAAGTATCAAGTCTCCCTCTCCTACAAACCGTTTCCTCCCCTTTCATCCTCTTTTTGCATACCATCTCCTCTCATTAGAAAGTAAATTGGAAGTCAAGGACTATTTTTTTTTTTTGCTTATATTTGTGTCACCAGTGATCAGCATAACACCTGGTGTGGAAAAAGTTCTTAATAAATTCTTCCTTCAAGACTTTTTTGAAATGATGCAAAGTGAAGTGAGCAGAACCAGAACAATGCACATAATAGCAGCAGGATTAAAAGAATGATCAACTGTGAAAGACTTAGCTATACTTAGCAATACAAAGATCCAGGACAATTTTGAAGGACTTATGATGAAAAATACTATTCACCTCCAGAGAAATTACTGAAGCAATCTGAATGCTGATCAAAGCATACATTTTAAAACCCTTTTTTTCTTTTTCTTTCTATTTTGTGCACTGCACATGTATAACTATTATCAAATTGTTTGCTTAAAGGTTAAAATTGTTTTAATATGTAACTGGAAAAAATAAAATATTAAAATTTAAAAAACCAAAAAAAATCTTTTCCTTTTTCCTTACCTTCATCCCTCCCATCTTTCTTCCCTTCCTTCCTTGCAAGATATGATAACCAATTAAATTAAACTCCATAAAAATATTTTTAAAACATTGCTTTCTTTGCAAAGTCTTATTTTTATGCCTCATCATTTGGTACAAATGATCTCAGTTTCTAGAAAGCTATTTTTCAAAGTTTAAGTGCTATAGTTTCTAACATGCTGCAAAGACATAGCCCTGGTGGGCAGATCTTCATTCTTTCTGAAGATTAGCCTAATTAGACATGGAGAGATCCCACAACTAGACTCATGGTCTTTTCCTATAGCAATTTGCAAATATAAGAAATGGATAATTGCTCCTAGTTCTTTGTGGTCCCTTTTCTATTTTTTTCTTAAATATCAGACTGATAAATAATAATCATGTAAAGTCAATGGCAATAAGCATTCATTAAACGCTTGAAAATGTGACTTAGCACAGCACCTCCTCACTCAAATCCAATGTATCATCATGGCATCAACTCCTTGATATCATGTTCTTCAAAAGTGAAGGACAAACAACGACAAAGTTTCATTATACTATGCCTTTGGGGATACAAATAAATACAACAAAAAAGACAATCCTTTCCTTCAAAGAGCTTACACTCTAATGAGGAAATGCACCATTTTAAAAAGAAGAAGGGGGATACCTGTATGAGGACATGGTATTGAAGTCCAAAGAAACAGTGGCAGAGCCAGGAGAGATTTGAAGGATGGCTATCCTAAATGTTTCCTCAAAATGGAAGATGCATGAGAATAGGAGTTTGGGGCCTCAAGATAAATGGATATTCCAGGCTGAGAAGGCCACAGGATTGAAGGGATGTCCCAAGGTGAGGAGATAATGGATGCTCAAGGAATTTCAAGATGAGAAGGCAACTGAGGAATGGTGAAGTTCAAAGAGTCAGAAACAGAAGAAGAGGAATTCTGATGGAGTTGTTAAGAACCACACAGTTTTAGGACATTTTATCTTATTTCTCTTAAACCTTCACTTGAATTTTTCTACTACAACCTAGTTCTTCATCTTGAGGCCTTTCTTTAGATCTGGAATTTATGAAATGGAATTTCTATCATCCTCTGTATTCTGTGGGCAATGATTTCTCCCAGAATATCAGACTAAGAAGGGCACCAAGGCTTATTCATCTATAAACTACATGCTGGACATTCTCTCCAGTTCTATCATTCCAGTAAGTTTTAGGTTTCCTTACATGTGTTGTCTTCTCCCCTTAGAAAGTATGTTCTAAGGAAAGGATTTTCTTTTTATTTGTATTAGAATTCCCAGCATTTAGTAGAGTGCTTGGAAAATGGTAAATTCTTAATAAACACTAGGTAACTAATGGATGCACTGATCAATCATGTATATACATAATAGACTTGTAATGGTAAGATTATTGGGCAAATCAGTAGACACTTATTAAGAAAATGTACCGGATGGAAACAAAGTAAAGACTGACGGAGTGCTATCCGTGGGGTGGGGGGTGGCGGGGAGGGAAGCAAGATTGGGGGAAAATTGAAAAACTCAAATAATATCTTTAATAAAAATTAAAAAAAAAGAAAAGAAAATGTACTGGACTGGGCTAAACCTTCAAGATACAAAGAAAGGCAAAAGATAGTTCCTGCCCTCAAGGGACTCTAATGCAGGAAGAAAACAAACTATATACAAGATATAAAGGAAGTAGTAACAGAGGGAAGGTACTAGAATTTGGAGATAATTGGAAAAGGCTTTCTGCAGAAGATGGAATTTTAGTTGGGAGTTAAAAGAAGTCAGGAAAGTAAGTAGGTAGAGTTGAGAAGAAAGGGTGTTCTAGTCAAGCGGAAGCCAGAGAAGAATCCTGGAGCTGAGAAATTGAGTGTCTTATTAGTGGACCAGCCAAGAAGCTAATGTGACTAGATGGTTTATATATGATAGACAATAAGTCACAAGAAAACTGGAGAAGTAGGAGGGAAGTAGATTACAAAGGGCTTTGAATACTAAATAAGTGATTTTATGCTTGATCTTGGAGTGATAGGAAGCCACTGGAGTTGATTGAACAGGTAAGTTAAAATGATCAGTCCTGTGTTTTAACCACCATGTTGGATTAATATGTGGGAAGAGCCATGAGATAGGCAAGCCCAAAAGAAGGCTATTAATAATCTAGGACAAATGATTACAAATCTAATTTATAATAATTTTGGCATCTTTACTATGAGGAAAACCAGAAGATAGAAGAAAGTCAAAGGTTAACAAAAAGATGTTCCTCCTTGAAGAGTCAAATAAAAGAGTTAAAGAATTTGGCATCACATGTCCAAAGATAATAAAGTATATCACTTTATTGGTCATTTAGATATCTACTATTTTAATATTCATGACAAGCATTTGCAAAAAGACTACCATGAAAATAATTTCATTTTATATACTAGAATCTATTACAGAAAGTGAAGAAATTAAGAAGACTATGAAATACTTGATTGACTCTCCAAATCAAATTATTTTGATAGTAAATTCAAAGTGAAAATGAATATGCTGAGAATGATGAAAAAATATGTTGCAAAAGATGATTTGGAGGTAAGGAATGATAGAATCTAAAAGCTTGTAGACTACATAAAAGTCTCATGCCCACATATCATGAATAATTTATTTGAAAAAAGATTAAAAAGGTATTGAGTATGATGTGCCAAAACACATTATAAAAATTGAATTTATCTTTTAACAGGCAGGAAATAATTCATTAAGGATATAAGAGTTATTCCCGAGTCAGTTATCTGTGTCTTGTTAGAAAAGTGACTTGTTAGAGAAATGATTCTTACCAAGCTAGAATAATTAATAACAACAACAACATGATGTGCATTTAAGAAAACTTACACCTGACCTACTTAGAGATATCATCAATGTAACACATGGATGAAAGAAATGATATTAAACAGCCTTTTGTAATAATTTCATACCAAAAATTAAATATGTATATATCATTTAAGGTATAGATCATTATGATGAGGCCGATTAACCATAAAAACTGCCTTAGTTAGTAAACTCCTTAAATTATTTGTCAAATGGAAAGATATTGCAGAAAGGAAAGCCATATTATCCTCTAGGAACAGAAGGAAGAAGGTAAGTAAAAAAAAACATAAATGTTTTCTTCATTATGCAAGTGGTATTTTTGCTTTTATTTGAAATGTTTTCTTAAAATAAAAATAATCTCAACTGGACCTCATAGACTTGAGAATTATCTTCACTGATGCAGATTATAATTTATTCATGTCTATCCATCTTTTCAACTTTTGTCCATAGCTTATTTGATTCCTTATATATCTAACTAGATAGTTCAGTCAGACTCATTTACTACAATATAAGTATGAGGGAAAAGGATTTCTCCTCCATTTTTCTTTTTTTATCTTTCTTTTTTTCGATCATTCTACACTCCAGAACCTGGCCACAGTTCAAGAATGAGAGGGCAGAGCAAGTACTTTAACAAAATGCAGAGATAGCTTTCCTGGCAAAGTTTTTCCTCCTAAGCTCCATAAGCACAATTATAGACTAAGACACATAAACATAGTTACAGGAGTCACAAACAGATTGACAGCTGTGAGAGGGTGACCCCAATACTAAAGGTTGCTTTTTGCCTGCCTTATCAGATATCTCCAAAGGGGCCATGCTGTCTATCATATACACAGAGACACAAATAGACACAGCCTAGGAAATTATTCCCCCTTTTAGAATTGCACCTGACTTGTTTCTTATATATTCTTAACTGACACTTCCTTTATCAATCATATCCCCCCAAATCTTCACATCACTGTTTTTCCTCCTCTGCCTCTTTCCTGTCCCTCCAATGTATATAGTCAAAAACAGAGGGAAGAGAGAGAGGGGGAGAGAGAGAGAGAGAGAGAGAGAGAGAGAGAGAGAGAGAGAGAGAGAGTCTGTTCCTTATCACTTTTTTCAGGGTCTCTCTTGACAACACTGAAAGTTCTTCAGGCTTCCCTCCCCAAATATCTGCCTGCTTTATTATTTATCCCTGAGACTACTCAGGTCTTTTTCCTAAAATAATGAGGCACATTAATTGTTTGAAAACCCTCTCAGTGGTTGTGAAAATCTCTTGCTTAATATGCATATCTAACTAAGGTAAAAGAAGGAAAGAAAGGGAACAGACCAAAACTGGGTGGCAGCCCAAAAGCAGCTTGTCTGGCCTAGGTTCCTAAACCAATTTAGAAAAAAAAAACACTTGCCCTAGAATATCAAGGGAATTGATGGAAACAAAAAAAAAAATGTGAAGGAAGGTGCCTAACTCTACCAGACCTAAAGCTATATCAAAGTGTCAATCATCAAAACTGCCTGGTACTGTCTAAGAAATAGAGTTGGTGGATTAGAAAATGTACAAAATAAGCAGTAGTAAATAACTACAGTAATTAATGTTTGACAAACCCAAGGACACTAGTTTCTAGGATAAGAACTCATGATTAGACAAAAACTGGGAAAATTGAATAATAGTATGTCAAAAACCAGGCATAGATCTACATCTCACACCCTATACCAAAATAAAGTCAAATTGGAACAAGATTTAAACATAAAGGGTGATACTTTTATGAGAACAAGAAATATTCTCTTTGTGAAATCTACAGAGACCAAACAAGAAATAGAGGACATTATAAATTGCAAAATTAATGACTTTGACTATAATAAATTTAAAAAAAGTTTTTGCACAAATAATACCAATGCAACCAAGATTAGAAGCAATACAGAAACCTGACAAACAATATTTACTGCTAATGTTTCTGATAAAAGACTCATTTCTAAAATATATAGAGAAATGAATCCAATTTAAAAGATTAAAAGTCAAATGTAACTGCAAGAATATAAAGAATATAAACAGGCAGTTTTCAGATGAAGAAATTAACACTTTATAATCATGTGAAAACATTCCACAAATCATTATTGATAAGAGAAATATAAATTAAAAGAGTTCTTAGGTATCACTTCACACCTATCAGATTGGCTAAGAAGATAAAAAAGGAAAATGATCAATGTTGGAGAGGTTGTGGGAGGATTGGGACATTGCTTCATTGCTGGTGGAGTTGTGAACTGATCCAGTCATTCTAGAGAGCATTAAGGAACTATGTCCAAGGAACAATAAAACTGTGATCCAGCTATACCACTAGTAGACCTATCTCTGAAAGAAATCATAAAAAATGGGAAAAGTCTCACATGTTCAAAATTTGTATAGCAACTTTTTTTGTATTGACAAAGAATTGGAAATTGGGGGGGATGCTTATCAATTGGAGAATGACTGAGAAAGTTGTATGGATGTTATAGAGTATTATTGTTTTTTAAAAAATTGTGATAGATGCTGAATTAAGTGAGCAGAATCAAGAGAACATTGTAGACATTAACAACATTGTGGAGTGATTAGCTATGATGTGTGCAACTCCTCTCAGCAGGTCAACTATCAAGAACAGTCCTGAGATTATTATGGAAAATACCATCCACATTTTAAGAATAAATTATGGATTCTGAATTCAGAACAAAGCTTGTTAAGTTCACTTAATAAAAACTTCTATATAGTTTTCCCCCCTTAATTCTAATTCCTCTTTCACAACATGACTAATATGGAAATATGCTAATTTTTACCAGTGTGGATGTGGATGGCATTTTCCATAACAATCTCAGAATTGTCCATGATCAATGAACTGTTGAGAGGAGTTGCATACATTATGGTTATTCATCTCACAATGTTGCTAATGTGTACAATGTTCTTTCTGCTCACTTCTCAGCATAAGTTCAAGTAAATCCTTCCATGCTTCTCTAAAGTCTGGTTGATCATGATTTCTTGCAGAGCATCTTCTGACATCAATTAATTGCCAACCAATAATCATAATTCTAGAAGAATTGAATTCTAACTTTTTAGTACAAGAGAAAGTGGGAACATACAAGCTGTGTTCCCTCTATCCAAGAGTACAAAGGAGACTGACAGTTCAGGCAAGATTTGAGTATTTAAAGAATACAGCAGGAAAAAAAGGAGGTCTTATAGGAGGAGAATAAGACAATCCCCTCCCAAATGGGAGTGGTATTAGAGGAGGAAAAGAGCATTAGGGGAGGGGGAGTGGAAGGGAACTGAGGGGCTTGGTAACTGTGGGACCTTGATAAAATGGTCTGCTTATCTACAAGAATCCCAGCTGCATAAACAGTTTATCAGTCTGACCAGTCTGAAAAGGCAGGCAGACTGTCTTCTAGAAGTTTGATTCTCAAGGGTTGAAAATAACAAATTATGTTGTCTCAGGGGGTCTTCATCTTGGAAAACTGGGCAACTCAAGAAAACAAGTTCAGGGAGTCCCTTCACAATGACATCCTAAAGTTCATGCTCCATTCAAAATGATGGAAACCTTTATTTCTCTCAACATCATGAGTGTACCTGTGGAATACTTTTTCTATGTTTCCTTCCTTGTTCTCACTATATGATCAGTTCATCTTTTCTTCCTGTCACACACTTTTACTTTTATTCTTCTCTAAAATATCTCATCAATGTCAATTATTCAAACCCATTATATGTTTTCCCATTTCCTTCTGTTCAATAATCCTTAGCTCTTCAGAGGAAGGAATGTCCAGGTCTCACTGTCATAAAGCAATATCATTGAGATGTTTCTATTGAAAAATATTGTTTTTTTGCTGCTAAGGAAAACTTAAGGTCAGTAACAGTGCCTTGCAAATTTCCTAAAACAATATGACCTGTTCTCTTTATTTTTGACTAATCGACTATTTATATCATCTGTCAATGAAAGAAAAACCCTGTAAAGCATACATTCAGAAATATGGATAATAGACATTTTCCATCAATTTAGTCTTTTCTGTGTAGATGGACATCCCAGGTTCTTTTTGAGTGATCATTCTTTGGTGTAAACTTCATGAAAATGCCTTGTTTATTTTCCCTGCTTTCTTACAGAGATCATACTAAATTTAATCTGACCTTTTGTGATAATTCAAGGTATAACTATGAAAGACAGTTTTTTAAGCAAATCACCTGATATATTGACCTTATCTGACTATCTGACAATGTAAACAACATTCTGCCCAAGTAGTCCTCTGATTTTCTGCAATGAGAAGATATTCTTCATAATTTGTTCTTCCAGGACTGTCATTGGGTCTTTTTAATTAATTAATTAATTAGTTAATTTTCATCCATTCATGCATGCATATTTCCAAATTACAAAATTTTCCTTCACCCCCTCCCCTCAGCAGGGAACAGTCAGGTTATCATTTTACATACATATCTTGTTAAACAGGTTTACAAATTAGTAATTTTTGTTATGAGGATTTAGGATTAAGAGAAAGAGATATATAAGAGATTTTTTTTGTAAAGTGTTCATTAGATTTGGTAGGGATGTTTTATTTCTGTGTGTTTTGTTTTTCTTCCTCTGGTTGCGGATAATCTAGACCATTACCAGTCTAATACAGTTGCCCTTGCTCTCTGGACTGTCGAGAGGAGTTGATTCTATCAAGGTTGTTCATCTCATAATGTTGTTGATATGGACATTGTTCTCTTGATTCTCTCCCTTCGTTCAGCATCAGATCCCATAAGGCATTCCATGCTTCTCTAGAGTCTAAGAAAGACAGTTATTTTATTATACAATGATATTATCAAAGTCTACTGAAATATATAGGTTAGTTTGGTCCTATATTGCCAGCTAACAATGCTTCTAAATTCTTTTGACTTGTTTTTACTATCACCCACCACTTTCTTTTTCTTTTATTTTAAAGTTCATCTATTTTTATTTTATTTTTTTTTAACATTCATCCATATGTATATGTATATTTTTAAATTAGAAAATTTCCTTCCACCCTCCCTACCCCTTCCCCTCAGTGGCAGCCAAGTTAAAAACAGTTCTTCTAACTCTCTGAAGTGCTGAGAGTAGCTGCTTCCATCAAATTTGATCTTTTCACAATGTTGTTAATGTGTACAGTGTTCTCTTGGTTCTGTTCCCTTCGCTTAGCATCATATCCTATAATTAAATCCATGCTTCTCTAGAATCTGACCATTTATAGTTTCTTATGGAAAATAATATTCCATAGTATTCATGCACTATAACCTGTTCAGCCATTCCCCAACTGTTGGGCATTCCCTCAATTTCCAATTCGACATTACAAAAAAGAGCTGTCATGAATATTTTGGAACGTGTGAAACTTCCATTTTTTTATGATTTCTTCTGGATATAGGCCTACATTTGGAATTGCTGGGTTATCACCACCACTTTCACTTTTCAGTGCTGTTGCTGTACCTTCCTCTAATAGCCCCCCTTTCCTCTCTTCAAATTTGTTTTCAACTTGGAAAACAGATAATCCAATGTGTCAGAAGCATAACTATGAATAGAGAGTGGGTTGTGTGCTAGCCCATTTTGGTATACCTGGTCCAAATTCTATGCACTTCTAAGATCCAAATTGTGATTCAAATAAAAATCATTAGTAATGGTGTTCAATATGTTTCTTCTTTGTATAGTGTATGGACTTTGAAAAACTTTGTGATTACACCTTCTTGTGACAATTTATTCCTCTCTAATAGAGAATGTCCTCCCACTTTCTCTATTGATCATCCCATTCCCCCCCCCCCCATTGTTCTCTAGTCTTCTCCTTGCCCTCCTTCCTGCCATCTTTTTCAACTATTGGTAAATGTACTGGTGAATCTGCTCTCCAGAGAAAAAAAAAAACAAAAAAGTACATATGAGATTTAATATCCATCTTTAACATTTCCACCATCTGCTAAATGTGAATAATCCACAAAACATTGTATCAAACTGATTTGTAGCATTTACTGATTTTTAGGACGTAAGTACTCATACTGAAAATTTATCAATCAGTTCTTAGGAACCAATAAACACTGATCAAAATATAACGTTCCTTATAATTCACTGGTAACATTTATACTGTTTGAAGAGAGATCCATCTTCTTTTCCTGTTATTTTACTTAGAATTTTTTTTCTCCTACTAGCCATTATCTTTTACTCTGATGACACTTAAATAGGAGGCCCTGATCCTTGTCAAGGCAGACCCCTCTACAGCCACCTTTGATCCTATTTTCTCTTGACTTTTCCAGAAAATTGACTAACTAATATCTTCACTCTCTCTTATGTTCAGTCTTTCAAAATATATTGGTTTCTTCCTTGCTGTCTGTAAACATATCTATGTCTTTCCTCTCCAAAAAAAAGAAAGAAAGAAAGAAAGAAAGAAAGAAAGAAAGAAAGAAAGAAAGAAAGAAAGAAGTTCCTTGGAACCACAACAAAATAAAAGAAAAAGAAAAAAAATCCTCTTATTTGACCTTACCATTCCTACTCAATATAGTCTCACAACCCTCCTCTCCTTCAAGTCTAAATTCTTTGATAGAGTCAAATACAAGAAGTGTTTCTACTTCTCCTCTGATTTGCCTTTAAATCCCCTGCAGTCCGGCTACTGATCTCACCTTTCACCAGAAGGTGATCTCCAGTGATCTCCTAATTTCTAAAATCTAATAGCTTTTTTTTGTTTAACTATTCTTATCATCCTTGACTTCTCTGAACCTTTTGGAATTATTAAACAACACCTAAATCTTGGGTACTGTGTCTTCTCAAGTTTTCATGACTCTACCCAATTATGATTTCCTCTTACCTATCTAACCACTGCTGAGATTTCTTTGTTGCATCCAAATCATAATCACTATTTGTCATCCTCAAGACAGTTCTAATCCTCCTTCTCTGTTGCCTGGGGGCTCCTGCTTATCTACTCTACCTGTTACTGGTTCCTAGATCTGGGATGCCTTGGCCATGCTGCTAGCTGAGTGCCCTGAGGGCTGGGCTTCACTGACTTGCTCTGGCAGAGGCCTCCCACTGATCTTCCAAGTTGTGCCTGGTGCTCCCTGGGGTGTAGATCAGGAAACTGCCTGCTGCCATGAGCCATGGCTCCCAGGTGTCCTAGGTCTGCCTCCAGGAGACTGAAGTTCCTTCACTTTGGCTGGTCACCCCTCTAACCCCAAGGAGTGGAGCTTTTCCACTATTTTCCAGGTGACTTTGGGCTGGAGAATTTCCTCACTATATTCCTCTGTGGGTCCTGTCTCTTGAAAATTTAGATATTTTATAAGTTTTTAGAAAGAGCACCTAAGAGAGACTCGTCTCCTGTTGCCATCTTGGTTCTGCCCCCCAATCACCCAGTCTTGAAACCTTGATGTCATACTCAACCTATTACCTTTCCATTTTTTTTTACAAATTCATTTCTAGTTTTTGCAACATTTCTTATATTAATCATTTCTCTCCACTCATATTGTTAATCACAGTCGAATTAATGCAATTGCACCAATCTTCTTGACTCTTTGCACTTCCAATCCCACCAGAACTCATTTCATTTCATTGGTTCCCTAGTACTGGCTGCATCAAATACAAATTTTATTTGACATTCAAAATGTTTATTTATCCCACACTACATGCTCTCTACTTGATATTCCTTGAACATTAGACTCCACATCTCATCTTCATGCCTTTCCACTAGCTCCCCCCATGAATGGAATGCTTGACCTTCTCACTTCTAAGTCTTTGTTTTTTTGACTTCCTTCAAAGATTCAGTTCAAAGTCTACCTTCTCATGTAGGACTTTCCAAGTGCCAACAGCTAAAGTCTTTTTTTTTTTTGTATTATTTTCTATCTAGTCTGTAAATTTTTTGTATAACTGGTTATATGTATATCTCCCTCATTAGAATGTATGTTCCTTGTAAGAAGGTTTAGTGTTTTTTCTGTTTGTTTTGCCTTGTTTTGGTTTTGTTTTTGCTTTTCTCTGTACCCCTAATTTTTATTATAATCCCTGACACATAGTGAATTACCTAATAAAAGTTTTTTAACTGATTTATTATTTTGACTTATGTGGGACCTTTATTTATTGATTTCTTGGTTCTTTACTGTGTTCTGAAAACATTAGCCATGTTTTCTCTGAAATTGCTATTCGAATCAATACATCAGTTTTCATTTTATTCTTTATTTTTCTTTACTTTTTTTTAACCTGAACTGAAATTTCATGGGTATGGTAACTTCCAAATAAGAAAATTCTTTCTTTCTATCCAGATCAACAATTGCTCTGAAATTTATAATCTTAGGGAATTGATTAGAACTTTCAGAGATTAAATAATATGTCCAAAATCAGAGGCAGGTCTTTTACTATAAGGTCTAGCTCTTTATCTCCTTTTTGATATTCACATTGGTTGGTTATTGTCCTTCATTCTCAAAGAGGATCAAAATGACATCACTATGCTTACTTGTTTGTGACAGAATGGACTAATATAAGCTTTGAGGGCTCCACCACAGGTTGGACCTAAGTAGTCTATATGAACATTTGAATTGAGGATATCTCTAAATTTGCATCTCCTGTTTCTTTTGAACTACTGCAATTATGCTTTGCTTATACAACATAGATCCTTACTTCATGATTCATGGTCCTTTGTCAGAGTATCAAATGTTACCCAGTTGATTCCAAAGTTCTTCAGAGAGACCTTAAGAGCAAACTTGTGTCACTTCTTTTGACCTTATGCAATTAATTGACATATAAGTGAGTTGTCTGTTAAATAGTCTTATAGTCTTTTAGACAAGTGTATTTTGAAATTCAAACCATGAGACCAGTCTATTGGAGTTGTGCTCTTTGTGGCTGAATTTGAATGCTCATATCATAGGATTTTTGAAAGGTTCTAGAGTCATATAGATAGAAAACTGAAATATTAGAGAAGTTAAGTGATATATTAAACCCAATTTTATAAGTACTATATAGGAGAGGTATTATTTGAAGCTGCATCTTTTCTGAATTTGCTAGAGTGATCATTAATTTGCTAAAGGTTTTCTGCCCTCTATCTCTAAAATTTGCTTCTTTTACTTCATCTCTATCTCCATAGACTTTTGTCTTTTTCCTTTTAACTCATACTCAGGCCTCACTTTTTGCCTCACTTCTCTTACATCAGCTCCAAATTATGATATGCTCACAGAACTCAATTTTTCACCATATTCACCTATTCGGATATAAGATCTTTGTAGGCAAAATCAACTGTCTTCTTTGATTTTATTTCTATCCACAGGGCTTAGTAGCTCCTAATATATGCTTTATATTATAATTATAATGCTTAATAAATTCTTTAATCTTAGGGCAGCTAGGTGGCACAGTGGATAGAGCACTGGCCCTGGAGTCAGGAGTACCTGAGTTCAAATCCAACCTCAGATACTTAATAATTACTTAGCTATGTGGCCTTGTGCAAGCCACTTAACCCCATTGCCTTGCAATAAAAAAACAAACAAATAAATTCTTTAATCTCTTCACCTGCCTGCCTATCTAGTCATCTATCCTCTTTTGTTGTAGTTCAATTGTTTTTAGTTTTGACTCTTTGTGGCCTCATTTTTGGAGTTTTCTTAGCAAAGATATTAGAATGGTTTGTCATTTCCTTCTCTAGTTCATTTTAGAGATGAGAAAGCTTAGACAAAGATGGTTAAGTGACTTGGCCAGGGTCATACACAACTAGTAAGTGTCTAAGACTGGATTTGAACCCAGGAAGATGACTCCTTCCTCACTCCAGGCTTGGCACTCTACCACTGCACTACCTAGTTGTGCCTATTTATCTACTTAATTATATCAAAATACTAAAAATTCTACTTTTGTCTCCAGACTTGTAGCTTCAAGAACTATTTTGGTTTTGATGCTTCACCTTATTCTTATACCCTCAAAATAAGGCTTTATTTTCTTTGTCATACTCACTAAATAAGGTTAAGTGGTTAATGAGAGGAACTCACAAATGAAAGAAAATTCATTTGGGATAAAAATGGAAATGATCTTATTATTCCCAATCAATTCTATCACTGATTTCCGAAGGTGATCTTATGTGACACACCACTGTTCTTATAGCATCTCTGATGGTAGGAGTAAACTAGTTCACAAAAATATTACTGCATTCTGATATTTGTATACTACTTTCACTTCTTTTTATGAGCTGTTTTTAAGAATATACATAATTTAATTCTACTATATTATATTTTATCTTTAAAAAAATCTTGTAATTTACTTTGTCACACATTGGATTTAAGTGTTGGATTTTATGAAGATCTTGTTTCCTGGCTGGGTCCATGGGACTTGAATTCATTTCTTCTAAGATTTTTTTTTTGCTAATGTTGACAGCAGAGTGTTGAGGATTGACACAGAAAGCTGTGTTTTGGGCAGTCAATGTGAACAGAAGGAGTATGGGGAGTATGGGGAGAGGGCTGTATAAATTTGTTTTACTCAACCTTGAAGAAAAGTGAAGCTTTAATTTCCTGCTTTTCAGAAAGAACACTGTCTATGCATTGTTCCTGGGAGTTTCCTAATGAACTGAAAAATAAGTGATCTGGGGTGGGGAGAACTACATTTCATCAACCCCCTGAGTAGCAATGATTTGACACAGCTTGTCATACATACTTGATCCTGATGAAAATAAAGTAAATTAACTGGTATAACCTTTCTTAATGGAAAGAAGACATTTGTCTTTAATAGATTCTCAAGTTTCAAGGAACAGGGGCTTGCTATGATGATTGCTAACATGAAGAAAAGCAGAAAGCAGGGCAATTGAGATGAGGGGTGGATTTTGGTGAGTTGGTCTGCCTGGGAAGATTTTTTCTTCATTTTCAGTATCTTAACTGCATGAGATGATATAATTGACTGAAGCGACTTTAAGAACATGTAATTATCCAGCAGTTAAAAGTGAACTTCTCCCTGGTGGATGTAGTATCTCCTCCTGATCCTAGATTTGAAACAATGAAGGGAAGGAGGGATAAACAAAGGAAAAAGAATGAAGATCTCCTAATGGTTGTGTGGATCCAATAGTTGAAGCCCCTATATGTTAATTCTTCTATTCTGGTGGTAATCAGAGGAGTTCAAGAGCATCAGAAATAAAACCACTCATATGCACACATATAACAAATAGGGCAGAGACAGTCACTAGATAGACTTTTCTTTGTTACTTATACCATGGGATTAAGATCTGCTTGAGGCTTGTTTTTCATATTCCAGGTACTTGTTAATGAGCCTTTCTGGCATGTATATCCCTATTTTATTGCCCTTATTTTGCTGAATGCTGTTGTAGACTATAGATATCTATTGGAAAAGCTAAAGCAATTAAAGAAATTATTCAACTAATTTGGATCAAAGTATCATTTGTGACCAGATTATCTGAATGATTTTATCTGAATTCTGCCATAAAGACTTGATCAATAAATTAGGAATCTTTAGAGTTAGAAGAGAATTTAGAGATCATTTAACCAACTGCCAGTATTTAATATTTGAGGAAACTGAGACCCCTAAAAAAAAGAAATTACTTATTTGGCTAGTTTACATAGCTTAAAAGTGGGAAGTTGGGATATGAACTCAAGTTTCTACTTCCTAGTCCAAAGACCTTTCCATGATAATATGCTATAGAAATAAATGGCTATTCTATCATTTCTCCCCAAATCTGATGCTTCATTAAAATTCTAAAAAATTAAGTTTGGTATGTGGGAAAGCACCTAGCACATAGAGAATTGCTCACAATACAAAACTTAAGTTATTCATAGTGCTAAGGAAGTTTTGAGGACCAGTTAATTCTACCTAAGGATGAACAGAATCTGACTCTTGTCTACTTTCTCATTCTTCAATGTCCAGTTGAAGTGCCATATCCACCATGGAGCCTTCTCTGATCCAGTTAAAAAGTTCTATTCAATTCTTGCACAATTTGACTGCTTCCTGTCTTTCCAACCTTACTCATTCTCTTTCACAAACTCTATGTTTCAGATAAATTGGACTACTAGCCAGTGATAACTCTGTGTATAAAACATCATTCATTCCTAGAGGATATCATCATCATCTCTGTCTTTAGGGATCCTTGATTTCTGTCAAGCCTCAATCCCAGACACCATCTATCTCCCCCTTGCTATTGTGAAGAATTGTTCAAAAGCGGAATGGTGTAATGAATAGAATTCTGCACTTGTAGCTGAGTTTTGTCCTATATACCTACTGGTTTGGGTGACCATGAGCAAGTCATTTAACCCCTCTCAGTCTGAGTGCTCAACTGCAAAATGAAGACAATATTTAAACAGAGTTGTTGCAAGGCTCATGTGACAATGGATATAAACTTTTGCAGATCCTAAGGTGCTGTATAATTAGTCAATATCTACAATAATATTTATTAAAACATCTACACTGTGTTAATCACTGTGCTAACCCCAGAAATACAAACGGAATAAAGAAAGTTTCTGTCCTTAAAAACTTACAAAACTGACTTGTGAAAGTACTATACAAAAGGAAGCTGAAGGGGTGAGGGAAGAGCTGTTGCTGTTAGATACCTAAGTGGCACATGATACTCATGGAGTCAAAATCAAGCAGAAAAGGTTAGAAAATGGTGAGAAATAAAGAATTAGTTCAAAATTTTTAACCCACTAAAAAGAAAGACTTTGAAAGAAGGTTTTTATTTTTATTTTTTTTTATTTTTTGTTTCACCCTGTAATCATAGGGGATTAGCTATTTTGTTGGCATAAAAATAGCAGCCAATTTTGTTGGTGATAGTATGACTCTTATTTCCCCAGTGATCACAGGGATCTAATTCTTGATTCATCATCATATCTCTTCATTTCTTCATTCTCTTATACCTTTAGAAGTGCTTATATAATTTTTACCCCATATCTCCTACTCTAGTTGTGATAAAACACCTGGTTGACTCAGCTAGACTGTATATTCCTCTGAAATGTAGATGAACCTTATTTGATTTTTTGTATTTGCGAAGATCCACTTTGCCATAGCTTTAAAGTTGTAAAGGGACTTAGAAAGCTGTTGGATATAATCATCTCATTTTTACAGATGATGAAACTAAGACCCAGAAAGGTTAAGTGTTTTCCAATATATCTTAACAAAAGGCAGAACTAAGATCTGAATATCATATGTTTGACTTTCCCTAGAAGAGAAAGAAGAGAAATGGAAAGAAACTTTTCTCTATTCTGTTGACTAAGCTGTTATAAATCATAACTCAGAAAAACTGAAAAGAATTGAATGTTTGCTTAAGAAAAAGGAATTTAATGATTAATATGGAGATATATTAACCATAGTTATACATGTATAACCTATATTAGATTGCTCTCTGTCAGAGAAGGGGATGGAAAGAGAGGAAGGAAGGAAGGGAGAAAATTGTGAAACTCAAAAAGTTATCAAAAATTGATTGTTGAAAACTATCTTTGCATGTAGTTGGAAAAATACATTAAATTTTTAAAAAAGAAAAAAGAGTTTAGAGAAGTTGACATTTCTTTTTTGTTTTGAAAACGATCAGGGAAGTAGAAATCTTGATCATAAGCAAGTATCGAGACCTACCTCTTGCTAACTTTAGATTGTTCATCACTTGGAGAATGGCTACAATTCTTTTTTTGAAAATTGATACTTATTTTATTTTTCCAATTACATGTGATGGTAATTTTTCAACATTCATTCATTTGTAAATTTATGTTACACATTTTTTCTGACACATTCCCTTCCCTTTCTCCTCCCTTGGCAGTGAACAGTTTGGTAAATGTTATACAAGTATATTTGTATTGAACATGTCTACATATTAGTCATCTTCTTTAAAGAAAGTAGGACTGAGGGGAAAGAAAGAAAACCATAAGATAGGAAAATCATGAGAAGTTTTAAAAAAGTGAACATAAAATACATTCAGATTCTGTTTTCCCCCCCAGATGTGGATGCCATAATAGGTCTTCCAGGATTATCCTTGAACTCTGAACAGTATCCATCATAGTGGGTCAACTCACAAAACTGTTGTTAAAATATATGATTTTTTTGGTTTTTATCCCTTCATTCAGCATCAGTTCAAATAATTCTTTCCTTGCTTTTCTAATGTCCAACCACTCATGGTTTCTTATAGAACAATAATATTCTATAACATTCATAAACCATAATTTGTTCAACCATTCCTCAATTGATGTTCATGCCCTCAATTTCCAATTCTTTGCCATTGCAAAAAGAGCAACTATAAATACTTTTGAATATGTGAAAGTTTTCTCACTTTTTATGATTTCTTTTGGGTATAGGTCTAGTATTGATGTTGTTTGGTCAGAGTATGAATAAGAATATTTGCATTCACTTATTGGTCAATCAATTTGAACTAGTTTTTTCTCCAGTTTTTTTGCATTGGTTCACAACTCTACCAACAATGCATTATTGTCTTAATTTTCCCACATCCTCTCCAACATTCATCATTTTCCTTTTTTGTCAGCTTAGCCAATCTGATAGATGTGAAGTGGTACCTCATAGTTATTTTGATTTGCACTTCTCTAATCAATAAGGATGAAATATTTTTTCATATGACTATAATTTGCTTTAATTTCTTCATCTGAAAACTACCTGTTCATATCCTTTGATCAATTGAGAAATTAACTATAATCTTATAAATATGATTTAATTATCTATATATTTAGAAATGAATCCTTTATTAGAAACATTAGCTATAAAATTGCTTCCCAGCTTTCTATTTTCTTTCTAGTCTTGGCCACACTGACTTTATTAGCAAGGAAATTATTTATATATATATATGAAATAAAAATTTCATAAAAGAAATTTGCTTTTAAACTTCCCCCTTGGTTAACTGTTTTTGTTTTTTCCTGCAAAAAAATTGTTCAGATTTTCTTTTTTGATCCTCTTTATCTTCTAGACATGAACTCTTCCCCTAGTCATAATTCTGAAAGGTAATTTCTAACTTGTCCCTCTAATTTACTTATAAACAAACTTTCATGTCTATGTCATAAATCCATTTATAACTTATCTTGGCAAAGGATGGAATGTGTTGAATTTTTACCAGAATTCTATCCAATTCTCTTAGTTGTTCTTATCAAATAATAAGGTTTATTTTTTCAAAGGAGATTTTTAAAAAACATAAAATATAGAGCTTATGGTTCTCTGTTGTGTAAAAGATCCAGCCCCACTAAACTGGGGAGTGGGAAGTCCTGTTAGTTCCTTTTGCTGCTCCTCAACTGGAAGGTATCTTTTTCTCTAGGGTCAGTCCTGATGAGTTATCTTTGGATATTTCCCCTTTGCTTTGAATTTTTACTTTGCTAAATATAATCTATGATCAATTAAAGTCCTAATGATTAATTTCCAAGTCTGATTCAATCAATTCTTTTGAATCTTAGTAGCCATTTTATAATAGACTGTTCACTCAGGTAATTTACAGAAAATATATAGAGTTTTTGTCTGTCTCCTCTTCACATTTGGTGACATTTCTTTAAAATAACCCCAATATCTTACAGAATTCTCTCAATATTATAGATATTCCCTGAATTAGGATCATAGGATCATAGATTTAGAGTTGAAAGGAACATTGGTGTGAAATTCAGCTCCAACATTTTATAGATGAAGAAACTGAGACCTGGATAGGCTAAATGCCTAGTCCAGGGTCACAAATATGCATAAGGAATGTGAACTCATGTCCTCTCACTATAGAACAAGTGCTCTTTCCACTGTTCCATGCAGCTACCCTAGTATTCTCCTCTTTGCCTATGGGTGAATTAAATGATGCCAGTGTTCTAAGCATTTAGTGTCTTTACCAAATTCCATATTTACAATGGACACAATAATGCCTAACCGTCCCCAAAATACCAGCTTTTAGATTAAAGCCTAAAAACAAAAGAAGAAAAATTGTTAATTTTTCTCCAGTAGACTTCTTTAATTCCATAAACCCCCGAAATATTATGCCTGGGGATATGAATTAGTTAGGTTTCATAAGGTATGTTGTTGTTGTTTGTTTTTCATGCTCAAAGATGACATTAGGGAGATGATGACTGAGATATGTTAATTAGATTTAAGATAGGGAGGGTTGTGTCATAAATCTCACTTTCTCCTCCAGAGACTTATGGGTCCAATGGCCAGATATGGATGAGGCTAGCTGGAGATGGCCTTAGATGCAGCGGCAGACTATGATTTTTTAAGCTAAAGTTTTCAACAGGTCTCAGTTTGACTGAGGCAATGCCCATTCAGTGATTAAGGCTGGGTAAGAAATAGATGAGGCAAATAATGGACATTTTTACGTAGTTAAAAAAAGTCAAACTGGTAGGGGAAGCCCCTCAGGGTTGCTGGCCAAAGCCAGAAACAATTATTATTTACATTCACTCTTAGCCAATCAGGACCCAAATAATGACCAAATGGGGCTTGGATCAGGACTTATTGCTTAATCAATTAAGTACATTTATCATTACTGGGAAGAGTAAATATATGTAGGGCACATGCATAGATGAGCACAAACATCTGAAACATGTATGGAAGTTTGCATGCATAGAAGGACTCAACTTAGATACTACAGAGTCCTTGATGCTTCCTGGCAATCCCACTGAAAACTTTGTCTCTGACCAACATGTAGTCACATTTGGCATTCAGATAGTTGCTATCCCATTGGGTATTTTGGAATTTACCACAAAGTATCCTCCAATCAGTGGTTGGCTAGGCAGTATTCTACTGAACATATGGTCTTAATTGGATGCTACCAGGTTGAATGCTACTGCATATATGTGTGTTTCCAACTTTTGATTTTCCCTGAAATCTTTGGCTAGCATACTATTTTTTTTCCTTAAAAGAAGAGCAGACTGAGTAAAACCAAGATGGTGAGAAAAGGTAGGACTTGCCTGAGACTCTTCCTAAAAAACTCTTCTGAACACCTTTAAATAATGGCATGAAAAATTCCTGGAGTAGCAAAAATTATAAAAGAATGAGGAAAAATGATCTTCCAGCCAAAGACAACTTGGAATGTTAGCAGAAAGGGTCTGTTGTCAGTTGGTGAGAGTGAAGCACAGTTTACTGTGGGCCACATGAGCACAGCTAGAACCCAGCAAACTAGGAGCAGTCTTTAAGAACCACTGAATCTTCAGTGGCAAAAGCAACAGTGGCTGCTTTCAGGGCTCTCAACCCAGAGATGGTAAGGCAGTGGAATGAATGATCAGGAGGTGATTACAGGGGTCTGGTTGCAGCTGTAGTAGAGCAGTCAAAATTCCAGGGCAGAAAAGAGTGCTTGTGGTCAGTCACTCACAGACCCAAGCACCAGCCAAGAAAGTTAAATTCACTTTTCCTTGGATCATACTAACTTGAAAGAACTAAAAATTTACAGGTTTCTAGAAGTATCTCTCAAAAGCAGCTGCACAAACAACTTTAAGCTTGGAAGGGTCCACCTTCTGCAAGTAGAATCCCACTTTAGGAAAATATTAAAAGTCAAGAATAGATTGGAAAAAAGGAGTAAACAATAGTAAAAATTATGATGATGGGAAATCACTGTAGGGACAAGGAAGATCAAAATATACAATCAGGAGAAGATAACAAAATCAAAATTCCAACATTCAGAATCTCCAAAAAATATGAATTGGTCTTAGGCCATGGAAGAGATACAAAAAAGTTTTAAAATCAAATAAGAAAGGTAGAAGAGAAATTAGGAAGAGAAACAAGAGAGATATAAGAAAATCCTGAAAAAAAGAGTGAATAGCTTGGTAAAGGATACATAAAAAATACTGAAGAAAAAACATCTTAAAACAGACTAGATCAAATAGAAGTACAAAAAGTCAATGTAAAGAAAATGTCTTGAAAAACTGGATTGTTCAAATGGAAAAAGAGGCAAAAAATTAACTGAAGGGATAAAAGGATCTCCTTATAGAGTAGAACTGAGGGGTGGCTAGGTGGTACAGTGGATAGAGCACCAGCCCCAGAGTCAGGAGTACCTGAGTTCAAATCCGGCCTCAGACACTTAATAATTACCTAGCTGTGTGGCCTTGGGCAAGCCACTTAAGCCCATTGCCTTGCAAAAAAAACTAAAAAAAAAAATAAAGTAGAACTGACCAAATGGAAAAGGAGATTAGAAAGGTTGAAAAACACTAGAAGCTAATGTGAGATATCACATTAGAAAAAAAAAAACAACTGACCTAAGAAATAGATTCAAGAGAGAGGATTTGAAAATTATTGTATTACCTGAAAGCCACGATAAAATGAAAGAAAAAACAAAACCCAAAACATCATCTTTCAAAAAAAATTTTCATGGAAAAGTGGACTGAAATTGCCTAATAGAAATTGAAAGAATCCACCAATCACCTTTTGAAGAGGTCCTAAAGAGGAGAACTTTTAGGAGTATTATAGTCAAATTTCATAGTTCCCAGGTCAAAAAGAAAATATTACAATCAGTCCAAAAATAACAGGATAAATAGCATGGATCCAGACTCAGGATGATGCAAGATTCAGAATTTTCTACTGTAAAAGGTTAAGAGAGGTTGATATATGATACTCTAGAGGGCAAAGTAACTAGACTTACAGACAAGAATCATCTAGTCAGCAAAACTGAGTATAATTTTTCAGGGGAAAAATTTTGATGTTAAATGTAATAGATAACTCTTCAGAACTCTTGATGAAAAGACCAGAGTTGAATAGAAAATGTGTCTTTTAAATATAAGATCCAAGAGAAACATTTAAAAAGTAAACATGAAAAGGAAATCATAAGGAATTTAATAAAATTATATTGTTTACATTCTTACATCTGAAGATGATATTGATAATTCATAAAAATATTCTCCTTATTAGTTCAGTTATCTAGGCAGAGGGCATAGGTGTGAGTTGAATAAGAAGGAATAATTTCTTAAAAATAAAATAAAGTGGTGAGAAAGAGGAATGCACTGGAAGAAAGGGAAATGAGAAGTAGAATGGCTAAACTATCTCATATAAAAGAGGCAAGAAAAAACTGTGGAGGTCAAGTGGAGTGGAAGATAGGGTAAGGGAGGAGGTAGGGAGTAATAGAAGGGAGGAAATATTGGAGGATGAGAGAAAACCAGAAGTAAAACACTTTTGAAAAGGGACATGGTGAAAAGAGAGAGAAAATTGAATGAATGGGTATGGGATTTCCTGAGTAGAGTCAAGGAAGCTCCTAGAGCTTTTCTCAAAACAACTACAAATGAGACTTCTAAACAGACTCTAAATAACAGAACCCACAAAAAAGGAGAGAGACACTTTCTCAGCTCAAGATACCAAAGAGGAACTTCAGTAAAGATATATATCAGGTAGATAAAAGGGGAGTATAACCCAGTGTGTGTGGGGAGAACTAGAAAGTTAGTGTGAGGTTCTTCCTGAACACAATTCATATGCTGGCTCAACAGACTAGCATTAAGTATTTCATTTCCTAACTCAGAAGGTTAAGTTCAAACCAGAAACACTAGTGTAGCAGATAGGACTAGATTGGGCTACCCTAATGCAAGAAATAAACCATGAACACCTGGGACAACAGAACAGAAAGGCAGGGAACAGATCCTTGTTCCCCAGCACAAAAAACTTGGAACTATATCCCCTATGCCCTAGGAACAGAGCTCAAGTATCAAAATGAGCAAAAGAACCTAGTCATAGAATTTACTATTCTGATAGGACTGATTAAAAACACCATTTCAGAAGAGGGAAGCAGTGACCAAATGCCTGCATGTGAAGGCTCAAAGGGATTTATGAATTAATCTCAAACTCAAAAATATGTCTTGGAAGATCACAAAAAGGATTTTAAAAATCAAATAAGTAAAGGAAAAATTGAGAAAAAAAATGAGTCAGGTAAGAGAAAAGTTGACTGAAGAAAACAATACCTTTAAAAGTAAATTTGGGCAACTGAAAAAGGAAAGAAACTCATCAAACAGTAAAAGGGACCTGGAAAAGGAAACAACTTATCAAAAAGTAAAGTTGAACAACCAGAAAAGGAAAACAACTCATTTAAAAGTAAAATTAGCCAATTAGAAAAGGAAATATGAAAGCTAACTGAAGAAAATAAAACACTAAAAATTAGAACCTAGACAAAATATTTAAGGAAATTATCATGAAAAACTTTTTCTAATATGCTAAAACAAGAAGATAAAAGAGTCCTTGAAAGCATCCATCAGTTGCCTCCAGGAAGAGATCCCCAAATAAAAACTCCAAGCCAAATGTCATAATTCTCAGCTAAAGGAGAAAATATTGTAAACAGTCAAATTAAGCAATTTAAATCTCAAGGAGTAAGAGTCAGGTTTATGCAGGTCTTATTATTTTCAATATTAAAGGATCAGAGAGCCTTGAATATGATAATTGGAGGACAAAAGTTTGAATTACAACCAAGAATCAACTACCCTTCAAAATTCAGCATATTTTTTCAGGGGGGAAAAATGAATTTCCAATAAAATGGAAGGCTTTCAAACTTACCTGTCAATGGATCAGAATTGAACAGAAAATTTGATCTTCAAATACAAAACTCAAGAGATGTGCAAAAAGATAAATAGAAAAAAGTTAGTCAATAAGAAAAACTGTTTACATCCTTATCAGGGATGCCAATACGAGAGTTGTATTTCTGTTAGGCCTATTTAAAGGAACATGCTTAGATAGAGAGTGTTGAATAAATTGATTGTAATATGATGATGCTTTTCACATTTTCTTCTGGTTTCTTATTCTTTTGGTTTTGTTTTATTGTTTCTTGATTTCTCACAAAGTCATCTACTTCCCTTAGCTTCATTCTATATTTTAAGGAATTATTTTCTTCAGAGAGTTTTTGTATCTCCTTTTCCATCTGATCAATTCTGCTTTTTAAGGGACTTTTCTCCTCATTGTTCTCTTTGGACTACTTTTTTCCCATTTGATCCTAACTGGTTTTTAAGATATTATTTTCTTCAGCTTTCTTTTTCTTTCGTATCTCCTTCACAAGCTATTGATTTGATTTTCATGATTTTTTCCCATGTTGCTCTCATTTCTTTTCCCAATTTTTCCTTTAACTCCCTTACTTGATTTTCAAAAAATCACAGCCTGAGACCATTTCATATTTTTCTTGGAGACTTTGCATACAGAAGGTTTGACCTTGTTATCTTCTGAGTGTGTATTTTGATCCTCCATAGGGACAAAGTAATTGTCTATGGTTACATTTTTTTCCTTCCATTGTTTGCCCATTTCCCCAGCCAATGACTTGATTTTAACTCTTTGTTAAGTTGGGGGTCTGCTTCCAAGGTGGAAGATGCACTGTCCCAAGATTTTGCAGGTTTTTGCAGCTGTTTTCAGGGACATTCCGCTCCTCCCCTGCCCCCCCAGGCCCCAGGAATTTCAATTTCTTCATTGTCTAATGAGCATCTCTGACTACTCTATTGGCCTGTTAAGGGGAACCCCTTTATCTTGGAGTTGTGAGGAAGGTTCCTACTCCAATAGGGCAGTAAAACTCCTTTTCCTGATACTGGGGCCCATACCGTGACCTACCTTTGAATATGAGCAAAACATTAGAATCCTGCCTTAGACAATGCAGAGACCCAGGTGGCTCCTCAAGTGTACTTCTGGGCCCCCGGGGCCAGGTCTACACTGAGACTTGCACAACACAGGGCTCTGTGCTCACTCTGGTTTGGCAGAGTTTTCCCACTGACCTTCCAAGTTGTCTTTCATAATCCCTGGACTGAGTGGTCTGGAAGCCACCCCATTGCCGTGGACGCAGGGGCCCCCAGGGACCTAGATACCCTGTGGACTGTTCCTGGATGCCTGGAGCTAGCTTATTCTGGCATGGCCAGTTCTGTCTCCTAGGCTGCGCTGTGACCCTTTCCAACACTGATGTAACAGACCCTTCCTGTGAATCTTCCAACTGTCTTGTGCTAGAAAATTGTTTTACTCAGTCTTTCCGTGAGTCCTGCCACTCTAGAATTTGGGTTAGAGCCATTATTTAAAGGTATTTGGAGTGTCTGGGGGAGAGCTCCTGGGAGTTCCTGCCTTCACACTGACATCTTGGCTCCCTACCAAGGCATACCTTTTTTTAAAAAAAAATATTTAAGGCAGTGGTGTTAAGTGACTTGCCCAAGGTCATACAAGTAGGAAATTACTAAGTTTCTGAGACCAAATTTGAACTCAAGTCCTCTTGACTCCAGGGCTGATACTCTATCCACTGTGCCACCTAGCTGCCCCAAGAAATACTTTTAAAGAAGAGATATGCATTGGACAAAGGTAAAAAGGCTGGAGCAGAATATGCATGCTTCAACTAAAGTAAATTAAGAAAAGCAGGAGTAGCAATCCTGATCTGACAAAGCAAAAGCAAAAATAAATTAATTAAATCTAATTAAAACAGATAAGGAAAGAAACTATGTCTCCTTAATGGGCAATAAGTAATATCAATATTAAACATATTTGTGCCAAGTGGTGTAGCATCCAAACACTTGGATAAGAATCTAAATGAGTGACGGGAGACATAGACAATAAAACTGTACTGGTAGGGGATATCAACTGCCCTCTCTCATATTTAGATAAACAAGTAATAATTAATGAAGTGAACAGAATTTTAGAAAACTTAGATATGACAGACAACTGGAGAAAATTAAGTGGGAATTAAAAGGAATATATTTTTTTTCTCTGCAGTACATGGCACCTACACAAAAATTGATCATGTAGTAAGGCATTAAAAACTTCACAATCAAATGCAGAAAAGCAGAAATTTTAAATATATCATTTTCAGATCATGAATAAAATAAAAATTATGTGTTATAAAGGGTCATGGAAAGATAAACTAAAAATTAATTCAGAAATAGATTAGCTACTGGTACTGTAGTCTGGTACTGGCTAAGAAAATGAAAAGTCATTCAATGGAATAGAATAGGTACAAAATAAACAGTAGTAAATGATTAAATTCTAATTACAAAAGCCCCCTAATTTTAAAGAACAAGTGGATCAAGCAACAAATCATAGGAATAATCAACAATTTCAATCTAGACAATGACAACGATGAGACAATATACCAAAACTTGTGGGATGTAGTCAAACAGTTATTAGGGAAAATTTTATATTTCTACTAATGCTTGTATGAATAAAATAGAGAAAGAGAAGATTGACAAATTGGATGTGCAAATAAAAAAGCTAGAAAAAACAAATTAAAAATCCCCTATTAAATATCAAATTAAAATTTCTGAAAATCATAAGAGAAACTAATAAAGTTGGGAGCAGCAAAACTACTGAACTTATAAATGAAACTATCAATTGGTTTTATGAAAACAACACGTTTTAATAGTTAAATCTTTGGTAAAACTGATTTAAAAAAGGGGAGGCTAGGTGGCTCAGTAGCACTGGTCCTGGAGTCAGGAATACCTGGGTTCAAATCCGGTCTCAGACACTTAATAATTACCTAACTGTGTGGCCTTGGGCAAGCCACTTAACCCCATTTGCCTTGCAAAAACCTAAAAAAAAAAAAAAACGAAACCAAAAAAAACTCATTTAAAAATAAGAAGAAAGCCAAATTACCAGTATCAAAAATGAAAAAGGAAAACTCACCACACATGAGGAAGAAATTAAATTAATAATTTCTCTACTTTTCTCAACTGTATGCTAACAAATCTGACAATATAATTGAAATAGATGAATATTTAAAGAGTAAAAATTTTCTAGAAGACGGGGAACTGATATAATTGAATAACCCCATTTCAGGAAAAAAATTTACTAAACCATCAATAATAATAATAATAATAATATAATAAACTCCTCAGAAAAAATTTCCAGGTCCAGATAGATTTGTAAGTGAATTCTACCAAATATTTAAAGAACAATTAATTTTAATTCTATATAAACTATTTGAAAAAATAGGTGAGAAAAATGTTTCTGTCAAATTCTTTTTATGACACCAACTTGGTTGTGATACCTAAACTGGATGAACTGAAACAGACAAAGAAAAATTTAGACCAATCTCCCTAATGTGTATTGAAGCAAAAAATTTAAATAAAACTTTAGCAAAAAATCAGCAAGTTATCACTGGAATAATACACTGTTATTAGATAGGATTTATGTATCAGGAAACCTGGTATGGTTCAATATTAGGAAAATAATCAGTATAATTTACCATATCAATAACAAAATTGACAGGTTATATAATTGTCTCAATTGATGCTAAAAAAGCCTTTGACAAAATACAGCACCAATTCCCATTTTACAAAAAGCATCACGGAGCATAGAAATAATTGGAGTTTTCTTAAAATGGTAAGTGGTATCTAAAACCATCAGTAAAGATTATATGTAATGTGGATAAACTAGGAACATTCTCAAACAGGGATTCCATTATCACAACTATTATGCAATATTGTATTAGAAATGTTAGTTTTGGTAATAAGAAAAGAAAAAGAAATTGAACTAATTAGAACAGGCAATGAGGAAATAAAACTAACTCTTTGCAGATGAAATGATGGTAAATTTAGAGACCCTAGAATTAACTGAAAACTACTTGATATAATTAGCAAATTAACAGGATGGAAAATAAAACCAACTTAAATCAGTAGCATTCCATATATGACCAATAAATTCCAACAGCAAGAGATAGCAAGAGAAATTCTATTTAAATATTATGGAATCCATCTCCCAAGACAAATCCAGAAACTCTATGAACACAATTACAGAAAAGTTTTTACACAAATAAGTTTTACACTAAACAAATGGAAAAATGTCACTTGCTCATAGTTAGACTGAGCTAGTAAAAATGACAATTCTACCTAAATTAAATGATTCAGTGTCATATCAATCAAAACATCAGAAAACTATTTTACAGAGTTAGAAAATAAATAGTAACAAAATTCATCTAGAAGAACAAAAGATCAAAAATATCAAGGAAATTAATGAAAAAAATGCAAAGAAAGGAAACCTAACTACACCAGATCTAAAAATATATTATAAAGTAGCAGTCATCAAACTGCCTGATACTGGCTAAGAAAGAGAGAAACAGATCAATGGAATAGAATAGGTACAAAAGAAACAGTAGTATATGACTGAAGTATTGTGCTATTTGATAAACCAAAGATTCTATTTTTTGGGATAACATCTCACTGACAAAAAATTGCCTGGAAAACTGGAAAATAATATGACAAAAACTCGCCATAGAACAATATCTCACACTCTATTCCAAAATAAAGTTGGAATGACTGTAGCATTAGACATAAAGGATGACACCAAAACCAAATAGAAGAACAAGGAATAGTCTATCCAGCAAATCTATGGAGAAGGGAAGAGTTATTACCAAACAAGTGATAGAGAACATTATAAATTGCAAAGTGGATAACTTCAGCTACATTAAATTAAAAAAGATTTGCACAAGCAAAAGTAATACAATCAAGATTAGAAGGAATGCAGAAACAATTTTCACAGCTAGTGGTTCTAATAAAGGACTCATTTCTAAATGAGTCAAATTTATGAAAATATATGTCAATCTTTAACTGATAAATGGTCAAAGGATATGAACAGGAAGTTTTCAGATGAAGAATATAAAGCTATATGTAGTCATATGAAAAAAATTCTCCAAATCAATACTGATTAGCAAAATTCAAAGCAAAACAATTTTGAGATTCTATTTCACACCTGTGAGATTGGTTCATTATGACCAAAAAGGAAAATGATCAATATGGGAGAAGATTTGGGAAAACTTGAACACTAACAATGCACTATTGGTGGAGTTGTGAACTGATCCACCCATTCTGGAGAGCAATTTGGAACTATGTCCAAAGGGCAAGAAAACTGTCCATATACTTTGATCCAGTAATATCACTATTAGGTCTATATCTCAAAGAGATCATGAAAACGCACAAAAGTATTAATAACGGTTCTTTTAGCAGTGACAATGAACTAGAAATTGAGGGGATCCCAGTCAATTGATAAATGACTGAACAATTTATGGTTTATGATTTTTAATGAGTAATATTGTTCTAAAAGAAATCATGAGCAGCTGGACTTTAGAAAAGTCTAGAAAGACTTGCTGATGCTGAGTGAAGTAAGCGGAACTAGGAAATATTAACAGCAACATTCTGTGGTGGTCAACTATGATGGATACAGCCCCTCTTAGGAGTTCAGTGATCAAGGACTACCTTGAGAGACATGTTATAGAAAAATGCTATCTACATCCAAAAAAAAGCCCCCAAAACTAGAGATTTTAAATGCATAGTGAAACATAATATGCCCACTTTCAATAATTTATGTTTTGTTTTTTTCTTTCATTCCTAATGGTTTTTCTGTCCCATTAGTTCTTATTCTGCTTTCACAAGATGACTATTATGGAAATATGTTAAACACAATTGTTTATGTACAACTAATATCAGATTGTTTGCTACCACAGGGAGGGGAAAAGAAAGGGAGGATGGTAGAAAAATGTGGAACTCACAAGTTTACAAAAAAGATGAATGTTAAACTAAAAATTACCCTTGCATGTAATTGGAAAATTAAAAAAAGAATAATTGGAATGTGGGGAAATATTTCTCTCCAATGCAATTTTGCACTGTAATATAATATTAAATATATTAATAATAATAAAAATATAATAATTTTGCATCACAATGCAATTATTTTATTACAATTACAAATACATTTTTGCAATCAGACTATGGGAAAAAATCTTTTGAACCAAATTTCTCAGTAAAGACATTTCTCAAAACTGAGTAGAATTTATAAAAATAAGAGCCATTACTCAATTGATAAATAGTCTAAAGATATAACAATTTTCAGATGGCACAATCAAAGCTATATATCCATATGAAAATTCTTCAAATCACTAATGACTGGAGAAGCACAAATTATAATAATTCTAAGGTACTTCCTTATACCTATTAGGTTGACTAATATGACAGAAAAAGATAATGACAAATGGGAGGGGGTGTGGGGAAAATGAAACATTAATGCAGTATTGGTGGAGTTGTGAATTGATTTAACCATTCTGTAGAACAATTTGTAACTATTCCCAAAGTGTTATAAAACTATGCATACACTTGGAATACAAAGTCATTGCTGGATCTGTTGCTCAAAAGAATTTTTTTTTATAAAAAGGAAAAGGATCTACATGTACAAAAAATATTTATTGCAGCACTTTTCTTTTGGCAAAGAATTGGAAATTGAAGGAATGCCCATCAATTGGGAATGAATGAACAAATTATGCTATTTGATTGTGATTGTGCTGTAAGAAATAATGAGCAGGATGCTCTCATAAAAAACTTGGAGCTGATGTAGAGTGTACAAAGTAATAGCAATATAGTAAGATGCTCAGCTAAGAATGACTTAGTTATTCCTTACAATATATTGATCTGAACCAACTCTGAAGGACTTAAGATTAAAAAAAATGTTATCATCCCCATTGCAGAACTGTTGATGTCTCTGCATGCATTTTGAGGCAAATTAAATTTTTTTTTTTAGTTTTTTTTGCAAGGCAAATGGAGTTAAGTGGCTTGCCCAAGGCCACATAGCTAGGTAATTATTAAGTGTCTGAGGTTGGATTTGAACTCAGGTACTCCTGACTCCAGTGCCAGTGCTCTATCCACTGTGCCATCTAGCTGCCCCCAAAATTATTTTTCTTGATGATCTCTTTGATTCTCTTTTTCTTTTATAACGTAACTAATATAGAAATATGTTCTGCATTATTGCACATGTAATTGCTTGTCTTATCAATGAGGAGGGTGAGGCTGAAAGAAGGGAAAGAATTTGGAACTCAAAGTTTTAAAAAATGAGTGTTGAAAATTGTTTTTACATGTAGTTGGGGGAAAATAAAATATTAATATTTTTTAAAGAGTGAAAAAAAGGCAAACTTCACAAGCAAATTTAGATAATAATTTAAATGCTCTGAATGACTATTGCTTAGAGAAATGCAAATTAAAGCATCTCTGAAATACCACCACTAATATGACAGAAAGAAAAAGACAAATACTGGAGGGAATGTGGAAAAATTGGGACACCAATGCACTTGTTATTTCCAATTAATTAATTAATTAATTTCATCCATATGCACATGTATATTTTTAAGCTACAAAATTTTCTTCCACCCTCCCTTCTCATCCGCCTCCCCTCAGGGATGAACAGACAGGTTAGCATTGGACATACACCAATGCACTCCTTGATGGAGTTGTTAATTGGTGCAGCCTTACTAGAGAATCATTTGAAACTATACTCAAAGGACTATAAAACTGTGTATATCCTTGGATTCAACAATACCACTACTTGATCTGTGTCACAAAAAAAATCAAAGAAAAAAGAAAAGGATCCATATGTACAAAAATATTTATAGCAGCTCTTTTTGTAATGGCAAAGAATTTGAAATCAAGATGTCTATCGAGTAAAGAATGACTAAACAAGTTGTGGTATATGGTTATAATGAAATACTATTATGCTATAAGAAATAACAAGGGAGATGTGTTCAGAAAAACTTGGGAATACTTATAGCAAAGTAAAGTGAGCTGAACAAGGAGAATATTGTATATAATAACAGCAATATTGTAAGAATGATCAACTGTGAAAGACTTAGCTACTCTGATCAAGACAATGATCCAAGATACTTCCAAGGGATCCATGATAAAAAATGCCATTCATCTCTTGAGAGAGAACTGACGGACTATGTAGATTTAAACATGCTTTTAAAACTTTCATTATATTCTTGTTTTTTTCTATATATTTTATTTTGTAACATGGCTAATATGGAAATACATTTTGCATTACCCTTCCAGATATAATTTATATCATATTGCTTTATCTTCTCAATTGGTTAGGGAATGGTGGGAGGTAGGTAGAAAATTTGGAACTCATTTTTAAATGATATTAATTTTTTATATGTAATTGCTTTAAGGTTTATGTGGCATAATGTTAACCTCTATTATGTCAGATTGTTTCTATAGGAAAATTAGGAATTTTCTGTTCAGATTTATAGAAGATTGTGTGATAGAGAAATATTACTGTATTGAATAGTTATTCAACATCTTATCCAAAGAATTAAAAGTTTTTTAATAGGATTATTTTCATGATTAACTCTTGATTATTAACCCGTGTATTATCTAGATTGTGGCCAAGCTGTGAGAAAATATTAAATTCCTAGTCTACCTTCTCTGGATACCTAATAAGCTTATATGATCCACCTTGTCCTTATTCTCAGTAAATGTGTGCTAAGGAAATTTAATAGCAGTCTAAACACAACATAATTAGGAAGATAAATCTGCTTTTAGAAAAGAAAATCACCTAATATATTCTTATACCAAAGATAATGGCTTAGGGTTTTTCCCTTACTTTGAATTATCCACACCACTGCTCTCTGTTCCATTATATGAAGAACTATGAAATGACTATATTCCTTTCTACACAACATGTACTGCTGTCCCCATTTAACAAAGTAGAAAACTGAAAGGCCAAGTGGTTTGACACTTCTTAGATATTAACTGTTATCATATTCTTGACTAGGAATACAACAATATAACAGTCAGGAATAAGATTCTGGACACATAACTCCTAGTTCAAAATTCTCTCAGTTAAATCAAGTTACCTTCCATATACAGCGCCCAGATAATCCCATCTTGATGGTGAACTACGAGGACGAAGAGGTTACACATATAATGAATGAGACACTTGCTTTCCTAGTACTAGAATGAGGAAACAATATTTTTTCTTGGAATTATAATAAGCTGATTTACTAAAATTTTCGAGACTTTAATAAAGCTTGAAAGAGTTCCTTCTGAGAGAACAGAATTCTGCTTTGAGCACATGTGGCAAAAATGTTATATGTCACCAGTGAGATTTTGTGTTGTTACTGTGAGAATAGGATGATGTGTTTTCCATCCAAAAGCTTTTCTTCATTTGTTCTATTTTTTCAAAAGAGTGCCCATTTAAAATATAGTTTTATTTTCTCTTAAAGTTGATTTAGCAATTTTTGAATCATTGCCAAGTTCGCAAACTTTACTAACAGGAGGGTATAATTCCCTCCCTAATTCTCCCTCCCTTCTTTCCTCCCTCTGCCTTTGATTCTAGGTTAGCTTTCTGATGTTGGAAAAAATCAGATTGTTCTTGTGATCTATGCCACCAGCAGGACTTCCATTACAGACCAAGATAATTTATACTGTACTCAAGGAGTCTCAGAGCCCCTACCTCTCCTAGTTCCTCCTACTCTTCATCCAGCCTGCACATTCCTTGCCTTATTTTAGCTGTACTGAACCCAGAATCAATTGTCAACATAGTCAATCTTCCTCATTCAGTGGAGCCTGAAAGATAATATATATTGGTAGTTTATATCTATAGACATATATAGTCATATAAATATACACATATCTATATATTCATACATATAAATGTGCATATATACATACACAGATATACAAGTATTTACATGAGTACATATATACATATAACAAAAAAAACTTTAGATTGCAATATGACCTTAGGCATACTATACTCCAAGTAAGACTTGGCAGAGTCCTGAAAAAAAGGACACTTTTTGTTATAATTTTAGGAAAAATCGGTCACTGTTCTTTATGGAAGCTTAGTTCAAAAGTGTTCTCACATGAACATGTATATAGTGGAATAGGGTGAGATCCTAACCACAGGACTCTGTCAACCTGCTCAACTGGGAAAAAAAATGAAAACTACCCATGAATTTACTATATCTTCATTGACTCCTTTTTCTCTTCTCTCTTGTTCAGCTCTGAGAAAGAGGTGCCTTTTGTCCTTGACAAAGTCACCTTTTATACCTGGTCACTTGATTTCCACCCAGTTTCTTTTAGGATCATTCCCAACTTGTCTTACTATTATCCTCAGGCTTATCTTAGCCATTGTCTCATCTTTCACTCCCAACAAACATGCTCTGTCTTTCCTAGCCTTTTTTAAAAAAAATGAGAAAAACAGAAGAACTTTCCCTCTAACTTTTCATCCCCTCAACCAATATTGTTTGACAAGTTTCTTCTCTTTCAAACTCTTTAAAAAAAATAAAACAGAACAAAAACAAACACTGTACCTTCCACCCCAACTAAAATTGTTCTCATTGAGATGAAAAATAATATCTTAATTAAAAAATTCAGTGTCTGTTTCTTAATATTCATCTTCTTAGGGAGTTTTAGCTTTTGACATTTACATACTCTCAATTAAATCCATCCTGGTTCTCCTCCTTTTGACAACTCTTTAATCTCCTAATGATTCATCATCTATCTCTTAACCCCTGAATCTTTCTCAAGGATATTTCCTGATCCTTTCTTCTGTTTTTTTCCCCCTTGTACTTTCTCGGGATTCTCAACTGTTCCCTTGGGAAGTAGGGAAATAGATAACATTTGTCCTTCATTTTTGAAGAAGACCATGACATCAGGGAGGAATTGGATTTGAGTGAAGGGGTACTGTATAAGTCACCAGCCTCACTTTCTCCTTCGGAGTCATCTGGGTCCAATGGCCAGATAGGAATCAGGACAACTGGAGGCAGTCTTTAATTTTAGGCAATCAAGATTGTGACTTTCCCAAGGTCACACAACCAGTGTCAAGTGTCTGAAGTTGGATTCAAACTCCCATCCTCCTGATTCTAAGGCTAGTGCTCTATCCACTGCCCCACCTAGCGGCCCAGGAAAATCAATAGTACCTTGAATAGAGAAGTAAAATGAAGAGCAGAAATTCAAATTTTCTTCAGTCTTCCTAGATATGTGAACTTTGGCAAGTCCCTTAACCTCTATTTGCCAGTTTCCTCATCTGAAAAATGAGAATAATAATTGCACCACACTCCCAGAGTTGTTATGAGGATTAAATGGAATAATGATCTAAAAGTGCTTAGCAAAACTTTCAGCAAATAGTAGATGCTATAAACATGCTAATTACTCATTATGAGTATTTAATGAGATTATCACATGTTAGTGTGCCACATATACACACATTACTTTGCACACCTTAAAACTCATTATTATTATTATGTTGATTCAATTATCATCTCAATGTAAATGGCTTAAATCTGTGTAAATAAGCCTAATTGTTCTGTTGCATTCCAGTCCTACCTCCAACATCCTGTTGGATCTTTCTGCTTGAATGTCCCATAGGTATCTCAAGATTATAATTTTCAAAGTGCCACTCCTTTCCCCCAACTTGGTCATACTTCCATAATTACGTTGAATATATTACTATTTTTTCGGTACTCAAGTTCCCCCAAATCTGGTTTCCCTTTTCCTGTCTCCAGGCCTTTGCCTGTGTTTTTGAAAGGCACTCCCCCTCTTCATTCTATACCTACTGATCCTCCTTATAATCCTTCCGCTCCACCCCGCAAGATACAGGGTCCCAAAAAGTGCATCATACCTCCCAGGCCCCAGTTTTAGCATTTTTTGTAACTCTCAAATTATCTTAAATTTAATTATCATTTTACATGGTAACAGTAGTTGAATGCAGGACCTGTTTACTTTTTAAAAATGTTAACTTTTATAATCTTAGCACTAGTAATTGCTAACTATGTAGAAGGTGATTAACAAAATTTTTTTAAGAGTGAATTGAACTTCTAGTTTTGTTTTTCAACTATGAGCTTACTGACATTGTCTTTTTCAGACCTCTTCTTTTCTCTCTCCTATAGTTCTTTTCTGATTGATACTTTTCTCTCTACTCCTTTTTCAGTGTCCCCTAACCTGCTGTTTCACTTTGCATACTGTTATTTTAGGTAGAGTGAGAGCATTATTGCATGGATGACAGGTTCAACTTTTCTTGCTTTATTAGTTTTCATTAGTTTTCTTAGTCCTGCAAATGGCACTGTGTCCTAAAGAGGACCAACAATGAATAGGCAAACACAGCAGACTGGGTTTGGGCTAAGGCCGTGTAAATACTCATTGACTTTATTATGTTTTGGTCTATTGGAGAGGAATAAAATCTACCTTTCAACCTCTTTAATACATTTGTGATGGGAAAAAAATGTTTGAAAGTTAAAGATCTATTTTTAGTAACAGATGTGCATATATGGCAAAATTTTCATTGAAATCTAGGTCTATTTTGCAATCTTTATTTAAATCTAACTTGTCAGAGTATTACTAGACTTTAGAATTAAAGGAATTAATTTATATTCTATAGGTAGAGAATTCATATAGGTAGAGAATAAGAGACAAGGCCATAAAGTAATAATTATTTCCTATTTTTACTGTATATAACTTGCTTTGTATATATTTGTATGTATGTTGTCTCTATCATTAGATTTTAAGTTCTTTAAGTCTAGGGACTGCCTTTTGCACACAGTAGGCACTCAATGTTTATTCATTGATTGATGCCCCCAAATTTAACTATTTATTCCACTCAGATTCTTTTTATAACCTGGGTTTTTAGAAGTCTGTATTTGAATAGTATAAACAATGTGTAAAGCATGCTAAAAGTTTCCTAGGTTGAAAAATATTATATTTAAATATTTTATTACTCCCTCTACTCTATCTGTAAAGTTCAGGTTACAGATACTAATTCATTATTTCCTGTGTGTAAATTGTGTAAAGATACAATTTTATTCTTTCTTGTGTAGAAATGTTATATTTCCACCACAGGCATCTATAATAAATACCTAAGAAAATTGGGCATCTCAAGAATGGTCTAATCCTTGGAGTCCATGACTTGGTTGTAATGCTGCATGGAAAAGAATTTGGATTCTGCTCATGAGTCATAGATCCAATAGAATGAGGAAGATTTCTCTAATTCATTATTGAGCCAATAGGACTGATGACTCAGGAGCATTCAAGTTAAATCTAGTCTGCATACCAATCCCATCTCAGTCTCTTGTTTCCTAGTATATAGTGAGGCAAACCAGTTATATTGTACTCTAGGTTAGAATAGAAGGAAGGATTAAGCTTGGCTGCCTCATCCCATCTCCCAACCATCTGCTTTATATCCAAGAGCACAAGTAATTCATTTTTTTTGCCTTTTTTTTCCTGATCTTGGATGAATTAGTAATCTGAGAGGAAACAGAGATATCCCAGGCCTCTGTAAATTTGGGGAATTCATCGAAGGCAGAAGATGCCTCATTGGCAACTGGAGTCGATGGCAGAGTTCATCAGAGACAATAGTAGTACCTATCAGAGAAATAGTAGAAGTAGAAGAGAAGAGAGTATAAGCCAATGGCAGATGAAATATATGCAGGTTTATATGAAAAGAGAATCATATAAATATGAGGACAACTTCATCGTAGTGAAGGTCAAGGGAGGATCATAGAGCCTCTTCTGTTGCACAGAATTGCAGATAACCTGTGATGTGATCCTTAAAGATGTTTACATGTCCCCATAAGACACCAAACAATGGATGGCTTTTCTGCCATACAGAGAGAAAACTGTATGCTGTGATGAATAAAGAAATGAAGGGTAAGGGCATCTTGAGTTGGCTGGATAAGAACATTCCTGTATGAAAATCATGGTTATTGAGACTCATATACCACAAAAAACTTCAGCCGTGGTTCTTGAGTCTTGCTATCCAAACCTTTTATTATTCTAATGATTATTTTCTTCTGCATGGTTGATACTTTACTTCATACAGAAGATCAGGTAACCAACATCATCTTGGAGATGTAGCCAAGAAAATCCTCTTAAAACTGACAAGGGTGATAAGGAAAGAGATCCAGATTTGATCATTGCACTATATGAACAGAGAGCTACAAACAAAATGATACTTTCCATATTCTGCCCTTCAAGCATGTTTTCCACAAATCCTGTGTAGACCCCTGATTAGTGAATATTGTATTTATCCAATGTGCAAAGGGAAGAGTTTGAAGACCACAGACATTATGAAGAATTTTATTATTGTGAATTTTGGCCTTAGTTTCTTCCCTCTCTGCTACAAGATTGTCAGAGATACAACTAGCTTGAAGTCGAAGAAGGCAGAATGGTTTTGAATGAAGTGATTTTTGACAGTTCTGCAGAGAGACTATTTTTATGTTCATCATTTACCAAACATGTCCCACAAGCATTTATTTTTTGTATTTTATTTTTTTCATAAAATTGTTAATGGCAAATCTTTGTATTGAAATAAATAATAAAAAAGCTCAGTCTACCTTAAACTGGACTATCTTAAATTGAATGTAATTATCACAGTCTCCTTAAGAATGTATTACTGAAATACATTGTTGGTAGAGCTGTGAACTCATCCAATTTTCTGGAGAGCAATTTGGAATTATACCCAAAGGGCAACAAAAATGTGCATACACTTTGATCCAGCAATACCAATACTGGATCTATACCTAGTATAGGGTGAAAGGGTAAAAACATCACTTGTACAAAAATATTCTTAGCAGCCCTGTTTGTGTTGGCAAAGAACTGGAAATCAAGTAAATGTCCTTTAATTGGGGAATGACTTAAACTGCTATATGTATGTCATGGAACACTATGGTTCTATCAGAAACCAGGAGGGATGGGAATTCAGGGAAGCCTGGAGAGATCTGCATGAACTGATGCTGAGTAAGATGAGCAGAGCCAGAAAAACACTGTATACCCTAACAGCAACATGGGGATGATGATCAACCTTGATTGTTTTGCTCATTTCATTACTGTAACAATCCGGGACAATTTGGGACTGTCGCCAATGGAGAATACCATCTGTATCTAGAGAAAGAACTGAGGAGTTTGAAAAAAGATCAAGGACTATTACCATTAATTTAGGGGGGGAAAAAAACCCTGATATCTTATTTAATCTTGCTATCTCTTATGCTTTATTTTTCTTCCTTAAGGATATGATTTCTCTGGGGGCAGCTACGTGGTGCAGTGGATAGAGCTCCAGCTCTGGAGTCAGGAGTACCTGAGTTCAAATCCAGTCTCAGACACTTAATAATTATCTAACTATGTGGCCTTGGGCAAGCCACTTAACCCCTTTTGCCTTGCAAAAACCTTAAAAAAAGGGATGATTTCTCTCTCATCACATTCAATTTGCATCAATGTATACCATGGAAATAATGTAAATTGTGTGGGGGGAGCCAAGATAGCAGCAGAAGAAGAGCTTCTCCTAGGTGCTCTCTCCAAAATATTTCAAAAAATCTTAAAAATATGGAAAATATGACTCCAATTTGGAGAGACAGAACCCACAGAAAGATCCAGTGAAGCAATTCTCCAGCCCAAGGTAACCTGGAAAATAGTGGAAAACCTCTGTTCCATGGAGTTAGAGGGGTGGCCACCATGAAGAAACTTCAGCTTCCTGGGAACATTCCCAGAACGTCTGGGAGCCATCGCTATTGGCAGCAGAAGCAGTTTCCTGATCTACACCCTGGGGAGCACTGGGCACAACTTGGAGGATCAACAGGGAGACCTCTGCCAGAGTGAGCCAGAAGCCCAGACCTTCAGGGCAGTTGTGGCAGTTAGCATGCCCAGATCTAGGAAATGGAAGCAGGAGCCAGCAAGCAGAAGCCTCCAGGCACCCTGAGTGCCCAGTCCCCAAGGTAAGGGAGGGAGACTTCCGAGGTCTGTCCTCTGTCTCTGGAACAGGACTCTGGGGCTCTGATCACATTCAGATCCTAGTCGCAATCTAGGCCCTCCCATAGCACAGAGACACACCCTTCCCAGCCCCGTGTTAGAGGGGTATGCTTATGGTCATTCACAGACCAGGAGAACAGTCAGAGCCTCACACACTGAGGTCCTTGTTGGGGGTGTCCCAATGATACTCAAAAGCTTAGGAAATACTCCAAAACCGAAGCACAGGCTGGGGAAATGAGTATTCAGAGAAAAAAGAGGAACCACACCATTGACAAATACTTTGTCTATGATCCCAAGGAGGATCAACATACTCAATCAGAAGATGAGGAAGTACAAACTTCTGTAACTAAAGACTACAAGAAATATAGAAGTTGGGTTCAGGCTATGACAGAGCTCAAAAAAGATTTTGAAAATCAAGTAAGGAAGATAGAAGAAAAATTGGAAAAAGAAATGAGAGATTTAGGAAAAACATGAAAACAAAGTCAGCATCTTAGTCAAGGAGATCAAAAAAATGCTGAAGAAAATAACATGTTAAAAACCAGCTTAGGTCAAATTAATAAAACAGTTCAAAAAGTTATTGAGGAGAAGAATGATTTAAAAAGCAGAATTGTCTAGATGGAAAAGGAGATAAAAAAGCTTTCTCTGATGAAAACAAGTCCTTCAGATATAGAATGGAGCTAAAGGAAGCTGATGACTTTGTGAGAAATCAAGACACAATACTTCAACACCAAAAGAATGAAAAATTAGAAGGAAATGTGAAACATCTCATTGAAAAAACAACTAATCTGGAAAACAGATTCAGGAAAGATAATTTAAAAATTTTGAGGATACCAGAAAGTCATGATCAAGAAAAGAGCCTTGATCTCATTTTAGAATTCCTACAGGAAAATTGCCTTGATATCCTAGAAGCAGAAGGCAAAATAGAAATGGAAAGAATCCATTGATCTCCCCTCAAAAAGAGATAAAAAAACATGCAGGAATTAATAATAGACAAGTTCTGGAATTCCCAAGTCAAAGAGAAAATATTACAAATAGCCAGAAGGACACAATTCAAATTTCATGTAACTGCAGTCAGGATTTAGCAGGAACTACATTAATGACTCATTGTGCTTGAAATATAATATTCCTGAAAGCAAAAGGGCTTGGAATGCAACTGAGCATCAACTACCCAGAAAAATTGAATATCCTCTTCCAGGGGAAAAGATGGACTTTCAATGAAACGGAATAATTTCAAATGTTCCTGTTAAAACAACCAGAGCTGAACAGAAAGTTTGACCTTCAAATACAGGACTCAGGTGGAGCATAGAGAGTGGAGGAGGAGAAGGGTAAATTATGAGGGACTTAATGATGATGAACTTCATCTATTCCTGCATAGAAAAATGATGCTGATAATGCTCATATGAGTCTCCTCATCTGGTAGAGCAGGTAGAAGGAGCTTTTATAGATGAATCACAGGAGACAGTTGAATTTGAAGATATAATACATTGTAAGAATGGAGTCAATGGCTAAAAGTAAAATGTACTGGGAGTAAAAGAAAGGAGAGGTGGAATAGGTTAAGATACTTCATATGAAAGACTTTTTTTGTAATGAGTTTTTGCAATGATATGGAAGGGAGGAAGGTGAGAGGGAATGAGGGATGGGGTGAAGGGAGAGAGAGAATATAGTATATGGTAGTGGGGAGGAATGGATGGAGGGAATTACAGTCAGTGGTGGCAACTGTGGAAAATTATGGAGGTAGACTTATGATGAACAATGTGATCCACCCAAGACAGAGCTGATGGTATCAGAACACAGACTGAAACACATTTTTTTTTCTCTTTCTTTTACTTTATTTCTCATGAGGTTCTATATTTTTGTGTATGTGGGGTATTATGTTTGCTTTTAAACAAGAATATTTAAGCAATGTATAAAGAATTGTGGAGTTTAAACAGAGACCAAAGACTATTCCCTTTTCAGATTTGATTTCTCTTATCACATTCAACTTGGATCACTATATACCGTGGAAACAATGTAAAGACTAAGACTGCTTTCTGTGGGGAGTGGGGGTGTGGAAGCAAGATTGGAGGAATAGTCGTGGAATTTAAAAAAAAATTAATGAGTTAAACAAAGAGACTGGCAAATTGTCTTCTGTGGGGGGATGTGGGGGGGAGGGAAGTAAGATTACAGAAAAAAATTGTAAAACTCAAAATAAATAAAATCTTTAAAAGGAAAAAAAGAATGTATTAGTGACAATACATTCAAAAAATCTTTGCAACTTCTTAAGCCTCCACATTTGTTTTTGATCAAAGACCAAAGAAATAATAATAATATTCCCTAAGAATCTACTTGGAGCCCATGAGACTACTATATATATACACACACAAATATAAACAAGCCTAAATATTTGTAAATACATGCAACTGCTTCTGTAATATCATGTATATGTACCTTTGCACCAATTGAATTTGGAAGAAATAAAAAAAAAGGTGTGTTTTTATAAGAAATATTGATGAATTCTGCTCTCATTTCTAGTTCATTCATTTTTAAATAACTTGATAATTATGTTAAAAGTAGAAACTCAATAAATGTTAATTAACTGATAAAAGTTAATTTTGTAGTGATGATCACACAGAGAGGATGCTTTGTACACAATTTTTCTATAATTTCACTGAAGAATGTTGCCTTCTCCCAATTTTGTTTGATTGCAAGGAGAATAATGGATATATATAGTAGGTAGTCTCAGTTGAGGTAGTCAACCTAGTCTCAGTTGAGTCTCCTAGATATTTATTTTTCTTAGAGGAAATTCAGGAACCAAAATCAAATAATCTCTGAGGAAATGGATTTTTATTATTTCACTTAATTATGTAACTATTGGCATAATTAGTCATAGTTGTAACTAGGGCTAGAAAAGAGCAGATCCTGCCCTTCTCCCTGCTCTTTTTCTGAACTAATCAGTTAATAATATTTACTAACCACCTACTAATCTGGCACTGCTTAAGTTCTGGGTACACAATAAAAGATAAAAGATAACTTCTTCCTTCACAATAGGACAGACAAAAAGATAGGAACAAACAAATTATATACAGAATAAATACTGTATAATTGAAAGAGAGAAGACATTAGAATTTAAAAGGGTTTTGGAAAGTCTTCCTATAGAAGATGAAATTTTAAATGGGAATTAAAGAAAACCAGGAAAGCCAAGAGTACAAATTGAGAAAGGAGATAATTTGGGGCATAAGGGATAAGTCATTGAAAATTCAGATAGGAGCCCTTTGTACTTAAATGTAAACTGTAAGAAGAATGAAAGGTAGGAAATCCTTTGAATGTGAAGCAGAGGACTTTTGTAAATACAAAGATGTCTCAGTAAGAAAATTCCTCCTCACAGTGCAGAAGAGCAACTGGGATTGTAGGTGAGAGGGCTAGGAAATACCTGTAGGGTAAGCTAGAATAAGACTGTCAGTGACCTAACTGCAACCTACCATTTGGCATGCTGAATTTGGAGGCTAGCGTCTCTGATGCTTTGGGCATCTTTTATCCAAGTTAAGGCTAGAGATGAGAGTACAAAAGATTATAGTGAGTCTTCCTTAATTTTTAAACCTCTCTCACTGGAAATGTTGCCTCCATAAACAAGAGATAGGATGAGAAATTCCCCACAAGTAATGCAACTGAGAAAGGGCTTTGCTTTCATTATTCTGTCCTCCTCAGACCCTTCTTTGGCCTTTTCTCTGTGTTAGAAGAAAGGTGGGCAAGGGCTAAGTATTTAAGAGAGGAGTTGAGTTGAAATGATACCTTAGAACCTGGTCCTAAAAGGGTAGAAAGGGGCATCCCATTGATATTAGAAGTACTCTAAATATTCTCTGTCTCTGTCTCTCAATTTCTGTCTCTCTGTCTCTCTACAGCCATCTCTCTCTCTCTCTCTCTCTCTCTCTCTCTCTCTCTGTCTCTTTCTCTGTCTCTGTCTCTCTGTCTTCTCTCTGTCTCTCTTTGTCTCTGTCTGTCTCTCTGTGTCTCTCTCTCTCTCTCTCTCTCTCTGTGTCTTTTCTTTTTGTCTCTCTCTCTGTGTCTTTGTTTCTTTCTCTCTGTCTCTCTGTCTCTCTCTCTCTCTCTCTTTCATTCTCTCTACCTCTGTCGGTCTCTCTACCCCCCACCCTGCCTGTGTTCCATCTGCTTTTCTGTCTGTCTATCTGTCTCCCATTCTCTGGGTATTTAGCAAGGCCAGCTTATACTAAAGTACCACAGTATTCATACAGGACCCTCGGGTGTCCATTTCTTCTTCATTCTCAGTAAGAAAGAAAAGGTCTAGGACTCTAGCATGTGACTTTTTCATGCCCCAAACCAATGGGATTTTTCTTCATACCATACAATGATCAGACCCTAGGATATTTTAATGGCTAAATTTCTCCTTCCTGAAGGAAACTTCCACCACTAAGAAGAGATCCAAGTCTGGTGAAAATATGTGGGTAATAGACAGCAGCAAAGATGGCTGAGGTCCTACTTGAATCTATGATTTGGAGATGGGATAATCCTATAATTCTCTTTTTCCTTCCCTCTGACTTCCATTTCCACCCAGGTCTATTTTTTTTTTTTTAGTTTTGCAAGGCAGTGGGGTTAAGTGGATTGCCCAAGGCCCCACAGCTAGGTAATTATTAAGTGACTGAGGTCAGATTTGAATCCAGGTATTCCTGACTCCAAGGCCAGTGTTCAATCCACTGTGCCACCTAGCTGCCCCCCCCGAGGTCTAATTTCTAACACTAGATACTAAACTCATCCCTGACTGCACCGGAAAAGACATTTCCCCATGTCCTACCCAACTTGAATTGGCTCTGACTTCCTTATTCTGGTGGGGGAAGAGAGTTCTGCAGTAAGGCAGCTTGCTGACTGAGCTTCAGGAGTCCCAATTGTACTAACATCTCCATCACAAACACTACTTGCTTATCCTGTACCTGTGGTACCAATTTGGGACCTTCTAAATTTACTGGTACCCTGTACTACCTGTCTGGAAATTCTTAAGTATTCTTTTTGTTCCTTCTAAAATTCCAAGGCACATCCTGAGGGAATCCTTTTCTTACCATCCCACCATCTTTAGTTGGTTTGTTGAAAATTTGGTCACCATTTGTGTATCCCTCCTCTATTCTCCCCGCCCCCCACTCCTACCCTGACCCATTCCTTACTCCTTCTGGACATTTTCATGATGTCTAACAAATCTACTTTCTTTTGTAATTTTATTCTTTTGTAATTATTAGAATTGCATTGACATAATGTCTAGAGATCTGATCTTAGTATAGAAAAGTTCTTGGATTGAATTCTGCCTCAGATATATACTACATTTTTGACCTTAGGAATGTTGCTACATCTAAAAGACCTAGATAATTCTCATAAGTCACAGATAAAATGATTTGTGGAAGAAGTTCCTAAAACAGGGAGTTTGCCAAATCACAAATCTGGCTAGGCAAAACACTACTAGGTATATAGAGTACCAGAATTGGAATTAGGAAGAAGTGAATTCAAATCCAGCTTTACACTTTAGCTATGTGATTCCCAGCAAGATGCTTAGATTTTATTTTCCTCAGTTTCATCATTTATTAAATGAGAATATAATAATATTTATCTACTAGATTTTTTGTGAGGACAGAATAAGATAAAATTCATAAAGTACTTAGCAAATCTAAAAGAAGCTATAGATAGAAATAAACAAAATAATATATAAGAAAACAAAAAATATAAATATTGGTGAACCAACTCCTTATTTCAGTTAGTTGTGAGGAAGGTACTGTGCAAATCTGTCAGCATTACACAAATATGAGCAACATAAATTAGTATCTTGGGGTATAACAATAATGACACTTCACATAACAAAAACAATTTATTTAGGTTTTCAAAACATTTTTGTCATAGCAACTCCATGAAGTGGTGCAAATAGTATTGTCCCTTTCTTATAGTTGAAGAAATTGAGGATGAGAGAGAGGTTAAAATTCTTTCCCTAGGTCTTATAACTAATACTTAAACTTAAATCCAAATCTTCTTATTTGAAATCCAATGCACTATATAAAATGTTTTCTTACTCATGGTAGAAAAGATAAAGAAATGAAGGGACCTATGTGTAAAGAGAGGCACATTGAGGTAGAAAGGGAAATCACATATAGAACTGCAGAGAGATTACAAGATGGAGAGGCCATGTGTCTAAAAGTAGTCAATAAAATTGATAATACCAAGTCCTTAAGGATATTTAAAACAGGGCCTAGCATATAATAGCCTTTAATAAATATTTGTTGACTGACTGACCATTAAACATAGATCACTATATCATTGAAACAAGGATTGTGAGTTCTATGATAGGTCATCTGCAGCAAGGAGTTCCATCACTATATGGAATCTGATACATTAATTCTTTTAATTTTTTAAATTTTTATTTATGTATTTTTTAAAGAAAGATTTTATTTTGAGTTTTACAACCCCCCCCACACACACAGAAGGAAGTGTCTTAGTCTTTACATTGTTTCCATGGTATACATTAATCTAAGTTGAATATGATGAGAGAGAAGTCATATCCTTAAGGAAGAAAAATAAAGTATAAGAGATAGCAAAATTATATAAAAAGATAACTTTTTTTCTGCCTAAATTGAAGGTAATAGTCTTTTGTCTTTGTTCAAACTCCACAATTCCTTCTCTGGATACAGATGGCATTCTCCATCACAGATAGCCAAAAATTGTCCCTGATTGTTGCATTGAAGGAATAAGCAAGTCCATCAAGATTGGTCATCACCCCCACGCTGCTGTTAGGGTGTACAATGTTTTTCTGGTTCTGCTCATCTTGCTCAGAATCAGTCCATGCAAATCCTTTTATTCTTCCCTGAATTTCCATCCCTCCTGGTTTCTAATAGAACAATAGTGTTCCATGACATACATATACCACAGTTTGCTAAGCCATTCCCCAATTGAAGGACATTTACTGGATTTCCAATTCTTTGCCACCACAAACAGGGTTGCTATGAATATTTTCATACAAGTAGTGTTTTTACCCTTTTTTCATCATCTCTTCAGGGTATAGACCCGTTAGTGGTTTTGCTAGATCAAAGGGTATGCACATTTTTGTTGCCCTTTGGGTGTAATGCATTCATTCATTCTTTCAATAGTCAACATTCCTTATAGTTTTTCAGGAATATAATTAACATTTATAAAAAGAAGAGTTGTGATTTAATGCAATTATAGTTGACTTTTCTGGAGTTCTAGATAAGTGTTGCACTTTTTGTAAATCATCATAGCATCATTAAAACCATGGGAATGCATTTTATGGCAAATTTGGTTCTTATTCTGCAATACTAAGGCAAGATATAGTTATGATAAAACTATTTGGAAAATTGTGCAATACTAAAAGATTTCCTGTGCTCCTTGGAATGGGTTAAATAAACTAAAATCCTATGATTATGAAATATCAGACAATTCACTTTACTTTGCTATCTTATGTCATTTCATTTATTGATTGTATGAGATTATTTGCTCAGTCTTTGAAGAGGAACATAAAGCCTGTCAGGTTTCTGTGTTTAACTCAAAAAGGACAGCACGGGGCTTCAAACAGATTGATTTTTAAAAAATAATTCCATAATTTTTATATAGTGGAGACCAGAATTTTTTTGTATAGAAAGGAAATAATAAAGCTTACACAGTAGGTTATTCCTGAAGTCAATCTCAGAATACAGTTATTCACTGCTAAGTAAATGTAGTCATTCAGAGAGGTTATATATTCCGAAGACAATCTATTCACAATTTAGCAGACTCTCTCGAGCATTCCAAAGATCTTATATTTTTCCACCCATTGTTTTCTTCCCATTGTTACTAGAATATGAAAAAAATTTATCTTTCTCTAGACTATTATGTGTCTCTATTCCACATATCTCAATTTTCTAGTTCTGCTAGTTTATTACCTTTAAGTCAAGCAAACCAAGGAACTATCTGAACCTCAGCAAGTTCACCCAAAGACTTGTGGTAATCTTACATTTGGATCTAGTTTATTGAACTTCCGTTTGAAAGTACCTATCAATGCAAAATGATAATGAAGAATAAATTATTTTAAAGTATGTGTTACTAGTACATATGTAGAAATGAGAATATCAACAAAATTGACTTCTTTTCAACATAGGATGTCTTCTTTTGAATTTCTCATTCCATCAGTTTAAAAATTAAAAGAGGTCATGTAAAATAAGATATAGTATGTTATAAAAATCCTTGGGAATGATTTCAAGTAGGCTCTCCATTCGAATCCAGTATCTGGTCCTTAGTGACTATGCAACCATAGGCATGTCACAATTCTTTGAACTTCAAGTTAATCATCTATAAAATGGACTTAACATTTACAATTTGATTAACTTCAGCAAACTACCAACTGCCAGGTACTATCCTATGCACTAGAGACCCCAAGCCAAAAATAAGAAATAGTTATTTCCTTCCAGCTAGGAAGAAAAAAACAGACAAAAAATACAAAATATAATCTATAAGAATTAAATTAATTGGGGAATTATGATAAGGGTAAGGTTGGGGGGGTGGAAGAGTGAGTGGGAGAAAGGTCATGTATGGGATCTCGTGTATGAGTTGAGATTTGAATACAACTGGAAATTCTCAGAAGTAGAGAAGAGAAATGATAATATTCCAGGAATGGAATTCTGCCTATACAATGAAGCCGATGGAATATGCTATATAAGGAAGAGTAAGTAGACTTCTGCATCCAGTGTTAAGGAAATGTTGCATATATTTATTTGAATTAGATTGTGAAGAGTTTTAAATGAAACACACACACACACATATATCTTTTCTTGGAGGAAATAAGGAAACACTATTACTTCTTGATCAAGGTAGAGACATTCTTAGAATTGTGCTTTAGGAATTTGACAGATGTATGCGGAATAAATTAGAGACAGAATCTGGTGCCCTGGAGATCAATCAAGAGGCTATGACAAGAGTCTTGGAAGATGACCAAGATGTGAACTTCAGTGATGGCCCTGTGAGTGGACATAAGAGAATAGATGTGAGAATTGTTGAAGAAAACAATTGGTGAGGTTTCACACTAACTAAATGCAGGTAGGTCTCAATTAGTTTAAATGGTGAATTCTATGAAATGGTTGCATTAATCAAATCTGTATGCTGTATTCTGTTGAAATGGAATCAATAGCTATATTTTATATAATAATTTCAAATGGTGTGAATTCAAATGTAGTGAACTAGGCTACTTCACAAGACTCATTATTTGCTCTAATTAGTACTTTGGTGTTGTTGCTACATCCCTGGGTTAATTTTGAGGTCAATTCTTTGACTAATGCTTTGACTTAGAACATTATTGAATTGTGCTTTTTTTAAAAAAGTTATTTTCCTGTTTCACCAATCTTGATATAGTCCCTGAAGTTGCCTTTGCATTTTCTTAGTTTAATTTCTTCTCATTATTTCTAATTATATTAGTTGAGTTCTAGTAAATAGTTTTTATTTTCCATCTCCATTTTGATGCTATAGAAGCTGATCTTGTTTGCCCTCAACTATCTCTAATGCTAATGTGGCATCATTAAATTCTGTTTACTGCTCATCCCTCTAAGACTGTGATCCTTTTACTTACCTATTGTTCCTCTACTGCAGAGTTTTTCTATTTATTTTCCTTTTAAATGTCAAAGTGTCCAAAACAAATCAAACATTCTAGCTATTCTACCAGGGACAAACTGCTGAATGAAATATTAATTTGTAAAGTCCAGATGAAAACTTTCAGTAAGATGCTGCAAAACTTTAATACTGAATTGATGAACTGATGGTGATGACAAACAACAGCCTTGAGCAAACGAGAGCATTGAAAGCATTAAAGAAAGAAGTTGGACTCTGCTTCAATCCCCAGTAGTTTCCAGTGTTACCAGATTGTTGTTTTAATGAGTTAGAAATTCCCAATACAGATCAGTCTAGAAATTAGGAGAGAGACAAGTTTTACAGTAAGGAACAAAACATGTTATTATTTATAGTAATATATTTATATGACAATCATTCACTTTTGCATATATTTATATCTATACAGTGCATTGGGGGATAAGGGGAAGAGTGGGAAGGGGATTTGGACCAGACCTGGGACTTCAGTGATATAGTTAACTCCATCTCTCTATATGCAGATCCACAGAAACTCTGCAATTTAAGTTTTAGAGAATTGCCTAAAGGCACTGAAAGATAAGTGACTTGTCTAGGGTGATTTGGCTAAGATGTATCAGATAAGATCTTGAACCCCATTTTTTTCTAATTCCAAGGTCAACTCTCTATCCATTACACCACACCACCTCTGTCTCTTTCTCTGTCTTCTCTCTGTCTCTCTAAGTCTCTCTCTCTCTCTCTCTCTCTCTCATTCTGTCTTTGTCTCTGTCTTTTTCTTTGTTTCTGATTCTTTCTTTCTATGTCTGTTTATCTCTCCCCTATAATATATATTTCTTTAATCTACATTTGCTACAGGCTGCTCTGCTTGGTTTTTGTCTCTGCCATCATCCATCATGCCCCTGAACTAACTCTGAACTCTGGAACTACACCTCTACCTGGTTCCATATTTTTCTCTACATCCCTTGACTTTTGTAGTTGAATGAATTTAATATATATTGAACCATTCCAAGAAACAGTCATATCTTTCTTCCTCTGGGGCATTCTAGGATCTGACCCTCTTTCATTAGTTTTTCATTAATTTATGAAGGATAGAGCATAGTCTTTTGGAAGTGTCTAGATTCAGGAAACTTGAACTAAATCCAACTTCTATTATCTATCTTCATAACCTGGAGCAACCCTCAGAGTCTCAGTCCCTTCATATGTCATATGGGGTAGACTAGATCATTTCCAAGGTACTCTCCTTATTCAACTCTCTATTCTTATTAATTCCCTGCTCCACACTTTTAAAATATTTCCTAATTCCTTTTCTTGAGCTGTGCTGATAAATTTTCTCTTTTTTTTTGTTCTCTCAGTGACCCTCAGACAAGGTGAGACTTTTAAAAGAGATTAGACCTTCTTAAGTTTATTCAGTTTAATAAATTTGCACACCTAATTCTGGGATCATGTTCAATTTCTTCAGTAGAAATGTTTCAGATTTCTTTCCTGTCTGAAATCCATCTGATTTTAAATTGATAACCAAGTTTAACTTTTGCAGGTCATGTCATCCAAGGGTGCACACTGTTGTCTTTTACTTTTTGAAATATTTTATTACAATTTTTTCTTCCATTTCCCATGGTTATGGGATGAGACTGGGGAGAGCTATTACAGTTAGCCTAGGAGAGGAAGTGAACCAATATTTTCCCTTTTTGATGGTATTTGAATAAGTGGCCCTTAAGAGAGACGTCATGATTAAGACAAATTGTACTACACCAAAAATATTCTTGCAATTTGAACTATATTTAATTAGAACGTTAAAGTCCTTTTCTTGCATGCTTGCAATTTTTTTTCATTGCTAAAGCTCTAGAACTTGGTGACTACATTTCTGAGTGGGTTGCTATTGGTTTTCTTCTCTATTGATTTTCTGTTGTTGATATATAATTTAATAAAATGATATTTGATATAATTTTACTATATTATTTTCTCAATTATAATACTCAGACTTTTTATTCTGAGAATTTTTCTTCAAAAATAATTCTCAGATTGTCTTATAGACATACCTAATCATTTATTTACCCAACCCTCTCATTTTTCAGATGAGAAAAATCAGACTTAAGAGGTAATATGTATTGCCTAATGTCATATAGAAAGTAAGTGTCAGAGTCAGGATTTAAACCAAAGTCATTTGACTACAAGTTTAATGTTATATACTTGACTAATATTTATAGACACTAATGCACATTTAGTAGGAAAAAATTACCAAGAGGAAGCTTTTCATTTGAAGCAAGGAAAGGATAATGTGTGAATTATTAGAGCTATGTTGTTGTTGAGTTATTCAGACATATCTGACTCTTCTGGACCCATGGATCATACCATACCAGGCTCTTCTACCTCTGTCCAAGTCTGTCCGAACTCATGCTTATTTCTTTTATGACACTCACTCTCCATGTCATCCTTTGCAGTCCCCTTTTCCTTTTGCCTTCAAGCTTTTCCAACAAATCTTTTCCAATGAGTATCATTTTCTCATTATGTGGTTTAAGTACTTAAGTTTCAGTTTCAGTATTGCTCTCCCAGTGAATAGTCTGAATTTCTTTAGGCATTGACTAATTTGGTAGCTTTGAAATCCAATAGATTCTCAAAATCCAATAGATTCAATTCAGTGGTATTCAGCTTTCTGTTTAGTCCATCTCTCACATTACTACTGGAAAAACTATAGCTTTAATTACAAACACTTTTTGTTGGCAAGATGTTATCTCTGTCAGGAAAAATAAAATATTGATAAAAATGATAACATCTCTGTGTTTTAGTATGATATCCAAATTTTCCATAGCTTTCTTTCCAAGAAGTAAAGACCTTCCAATTTCATGACAGTGATCTTTGAGCACAAGAATATAAAGTCTGACCCTGCTTCCCTTTCTTCTTCCTCTGTTTTCAGGAGGTAAAGGAATAAGTTGCCAAGATCTTAACTTTTTTTTTTACATTAAATTTCAAGCTAACTTTTTCACTCTCCACTTTCACCCTCATCTTTTCTTATTTATTTTCTTATTCTTATTAATTTTCTGCCATCAGAGTTGAAAAATTGTTTATTGTTGAAAATTTTTTTAAAAGACTATTGATATTTCTCTTGGCAGCCTTCCATTCAGCAATTCATATGATAGACTCTACATATATAGATTAAATAAATAAGTTGACAAATATTCACCCTTGTTGCATTCCTTTTCCATTCTTAAACAAATCAATTGTCCCCTGTTTGTTTCTTACTGTTGCTTCTTATTATTCTACACTCAGGTACCTTAGGAGACTAGTAAAATAATCTGCTTTTCCTACCTCTTTGGGGACTTGTCACATTTTTTTGTGATTCACACAGTCAAAGACTTTTCTGTAGTCAATAAAGAAGAAACTGGTTCTTTTTCCTGGAATTGCCTTCTCTAAAATCCAGCAAATGTTGGCAATTTGGTTTCTAATTCCTCTGCTTCTTCAAAAGTCAGTCTGCTCTTCTGGTTCTCTGTTCACATATTGTGAAAGTCAAGTTTGCAGAGGCTTAAGTATAATCTTACTGGTATGCAAAATGAGCTAAACTAAAGTATAATGAGTCATCTCAGAGGTAATTGCTTTTAAAAAATCTGTTTGAACAATTGTTAGATTATATTTTGGAGGGAATTCTTGTTTAGATTTAGATTAGACTATATCATTTTATAGAACCTTTTACAACCCTGAGAATCTAAGGGAAATACCACACCTATGATGAAGGAAAAGAAAGGGAAGAGAATTAACAATGAACAATTACTATATGGATAGCCACTATGTCATATATTTTACATATAATCATCTCATTTTGAAAGTCACAATAATGCTGAAAATGAGGTTCTTTTGTCACTTCTATTTTACAATTAAGGAAATCAAGGAAAACAGAGATTCAGTGACTAGCTCAAGATCACAAAGCTTATAAGAGTATGAGGAAAGATTTGAACTTAGAATTTCTGGTCACCAAATGCAGTGCTCTATTCACTTGGTTGTCTTATTCCTAGTTAATGTTGATTTGGCTCTAAGAACTTCAATGGAGAAAGAGCCTAAAGGAAATTAGCCCCAAAATGAGAAACCTAGAATGAGGAAAGGTGCAGGGCAGGTAGAAGAGAGGTGCCAGGAGGTAGGAATCAGTAGAACATGGATACATACAGTATCCCCAGAAGAAGAATTGATTCAGCATTTATCCTTTCATGTTATTTGTGGGAAGACGGCCCTTGGAAGGGTCACTATAGTTATGGCAACCTGGAGGATGAGTGGAATCCACAGGTAATAGTCTGGATACAATAAGAATTGAATACTAAAGTATGAGTTTAGAAGTGGCCAACTGAATGACTCTCCCCAGGAAGAAGAAAAACTCCTTTATTCCAGGTTATTTTGGGCTCAGGCGAAGAGATTATATGAATATTTAGGAAAGGGAATCCTTTATTGTGAGCTTGGGGGTTACAGAAACAGCTTTGAAGTGGCAGGATTTGAGTTGGAATAGGTTAGGTTTAGAGAAAATTGTTTAAGTTATGCTTGCATTATTTTTTAAAAACTTGGGATTTGCTGTATGATAAAATGGATTGTTAGTTATGAACACTTGACATTTGCCAGTATTATCACTGGGCATATTATTTATTTCCGAATTACTATTCCCTGAATTGGAAAATCACCATTTTAAACTATTGGCTTTACTAGTCTTTTAGTTACAGCTCTGGAGAGATATACTTAAAAATTGTCAAAAATTTAACAATTTCTCCAATAAAATTGATCTTTGACTAAAATATTATTCTGAGATTATGGAATAATCTTAATATTTTCTTGTTGGTAGGTGTTTTTTATTTGTTTTTAGGAACTTTGTATCATCTCAAATTGTAAACTTGATATCTGAAGAGAACTTTTTGAATATATGTGAAATCCTCAAGTAGTAAGAATGAACAGAGATTTCTAAATCAGGAATTAGCAACTTTTCAAAATTGGAAGTTTTCCAGAGTAGGCATAGGAAACTGGGAAGACAACCCTACTTAAAAATAGCTTCACTGTATATTATATGCAAGGGGTGTCTGTGTATGTATATGTGTGTGTGTGGGGGGGGTCATGTGATTTCACTTTCATTTGTCTGAATATATCATGGATGAACACATTTAGAGTTTTTTCTATCCACCTTTCTTCAAAAGAGGTTTTGATTTCTACCAGAATGGGAAACAGGATTTTGAAGCCTTGAGACTGGTCACTCTGATCTCCTTAAAGAAGGGATCCTAGGTTAGAATTAAATTATATATATGTCTCCCTAAATTCTGTTGATCTAGGAGAAATAAGAGGTGTAAGCTTCTTCCAAAGTTTTTCTCTCCCTTCAGGGACTTCTGGAATTATGTATCTTCTCTCTTGAAACTGCAAAACTGTTATTTATCTTCTCCCAAGATCTCATTAACTCTATCCCTTCCCATTTTCATGGAGCATCAAAAAATAAAGTGTCAATGAGGATAATTATTTACGACTGAACTTTTGAGCCTCTGATTACCTATATATTAACTGAGATGAACAAAGTTCTCATTAAAAAGGCAAGTACAGTATGATACAGCAGAAATCACCTTGGGTCTGGAATCATATGATCTGTGTTTGAAATTTGCTTCTTATTACTTACTATCTATGTAACCTTGCCAAGCAATTTATTTAACATATTTAGCCCTCAATTTTTTCACTTGCAAAATAAGAGGTTTGAAAAGATGAATTTTGATTTTTTTATATGACCCTTTGAAACACCTTCCCTCTACTCTAGAGAGTTATCATATTTGTGTCTTGGTGAGAAAGCAATTCACCTGAGGAACAGACTTTTTTTCCTCTTAACAGGTATAAGCAGGAATGGTTTGAAGGATAGGAAAAGGAAGGCTAATTTTGTGGTGTGACTTTTCAGGCTAGGGAAAGAGAAAAATAATTTATATCATACTGTGTGCTAGACACTTTTCTATTATGATCTCATTTTTTCTTCATAGCAATGCAGGAAGGTAGGTACTACGGAAGAGACTGAGGTTAATTGACTTACCCAGGATCACATAGCTAATAGATGTCTGAGGTCAGATTTGAACTCAGAAAGATTTGTCTTCCTGACTTTAGTTCTAACATTCTATCCACTTTGTCACCTTACTGCCTGTATTCCTATAGTATTTCATATAATGAGAAATTCATTTTGTTAGTTTAAAAAGGATAAGAGGGGTGTGTGTGTGTGTGTGTGTGTGTGTGTGTGTGTGTGTGTATGTGCACATATCTCATTTCTAGAATATTTGTTTGTGGACCATGAGTTAAAGTGTATGTAATCATTGAAAGCAACACCCAGATTGATTTTAGTAAATGCTTTCCAGAATCTGTTCAAAAGCACAATCCCTGACTAGTACTTGTTTCTTTTTCTTTTTATTAAATCATATCAAATATAGACATCAAAGCTAAAATATTTAATTAAACAATATAGTATGGTAAATAAAGTAAGAAATCTCTCTTTTTCTCTTCCAATGTATTCATTGTCACATTCCTCCATGCTATCAGTGGGACTAGGAACACAATTGCTCTGGAAAATCTAAAACTCTAAGAGTTGAATTCCATCTGAAACATTTTTCTTCCTACAAAGCTGCCATCTGCTTACACACACAGAGTTGGTGATATTATCCATTTATCTGCTATTTTTTGACTACATAAACATTATCTTATTTTCCATCAAAATGTCATTCCAATATGATTGTTTATTTCATTACACTTGATATGTGAACTCTTCCCTAGAAGGGAGTGATAATTCTTCATTTGAATGATGTCCCACAGTCTCAGGTTTATTTTATCTCTTGTGTGAGTCAGATCTAAAGTCACCACCCAGCTAGCATAGTGAAAATCTCTTAGGTCAAATTTGTCTTTTAAACTTAGTATTCCCCTTCTAGTGGAAACCCCCTTAAGCCAGCCTAACCTAAGTTCTAATGAGCAAGCTCTTTCAAATCCCCACATTCCCTTGGCAGCCAGTTCAGATCTCAGAATATCCTGGTACTCATTTATTAGGATGAGAGAGTTGAGGGAGATAAGAGATATGAGGGGGAGAGAGAGAGTCATTTTTTTCCTGAATTCTTGCTTTGATACATAAATTTATTATTATTAAGTAGATTCAGTTAACAAATCAAACATATCAGAATACAAACATAACATAGTAGACAACAGTACTGAATTTAGAGACAGAGTATTTGAATCCTGACTTTAATATTTTACAGCAAATCATGGCAAATCAAGCAAATCATGTAAATTCTCCATCTCTCTAAGGTTTTTTTAATCAGTAGAATGAAAAGCTGGATTAGATGAACTTTGTTATCTCTTGCTCTGATCTTTGATCTGTGATACATATAGTCATTATTAGGCAGTGACCTGATTTCAGATAAATGATTTTGAATGATTTCCACAATGGTACTGATTTTTTCTCAGTTTAAGATGGGATCAATTTCATTTTTAATGATAATATTTGTTATTCATAATGACCAACCTTCCAATTTTTTGAATAATAAATTTATGATATATAAATGTGGGACTTCTCTGTAATGAGCTTTTTGCCTTTTCTAATTTTTAAACCAAAATTGTATTTTCACATCTATTTTTAAAATCATTTCCCCTGAATCCATTTTTCTTCTTTTTATTTATTTTCCCTTTTGTTTTATATTAATACATATTTATGGAATAAAATAAACATTTACATAATGTGCTATCCATTTTTATTTAAAAATATATTTAATAGTTAGCCTATGTTATAGTTGTACTCCAACAGTTATATTCTAATCAATTTGTATGATACTCTCTTTTAGGGGCAGAAGAAAGAATTCTTGAAAGAAATCTGCTATTACAGGAGAATGGTTGCCTAGATAATATGGAAAACTTTATAGATTTCATTCTACCTTTTCCCTTATTGAGTATACTCAATGCCTATTTGATAGTTTGCATTTCCATGAGAGAGAATAAATGCTGAAGAAGAGATATTGAAGATGTTAAATTAAGGCGCAGCTTATAAGAAAATCATGAACTCCTACTTCCAAAGAGAGAACTGACAGTACTGATGTTCACAAAGAAGTTAAAGTTTCTGCCCAAAATATAACTTATTCATAGTATTTTCTTCCAAAAAGAAGCCAAATTTAATGGAAATTAGAGTTAGGATGACATTTGAAATCACTGAATTCAACCTTTCACTTTATAAGTGAGAGAAATGCCCAAAGTTACATAGATAGTAGCTCTCTCTAATCCTTCTGACACAAAATTTCATGCTCTCACCACTTATTTTGTAGTGTAGTGGGGAAAAAGTACATTATTTTTAACTTTATAAAGTCTTTTTCTTAAAACAGTCCTTTGGGGGCAGTTAGGTGGTGCAGTGGATAGAGCACTGGCTCTGGAGTCAGGGGGACCTGAATTCAAATCCAGCCTCAGACACTTAATAATTACCTAGCTGTGTGACTTTGGGCAAGCCACTTAACCCCATTGCCTTGCAAAAACCTAAAAAATCGAAACCAAAAAAATCCAGTCCTTTGACATAAAGAGACTATTATGTTGATATTTGAGACATCTTCAGATCCTGGCTCTTTCATTCATGAACTGTATTACCTTTAGAAAAATCATTTTGTCTCTCTGGATCTCTGTTTCCTTACCTGTATGGTCCTTTAAATAGTAAAATTATATAAACCAAGAAACTTCTTGGAATCATTATCTGTATACATATATTTATACACATATGCACAATATAAATAACCTACCTATACATATGTATGAATGTATGTAATTATATATGCATATGGGCATCTAGGTGATAGAAGATATCATTTTGCAATAAAATATAGCCTTAGACACTGATTAGCTATGTGACCCAGAGAAAATAACTTAACTCTGTTTGACTCAGTTCCTCATCTGTAAAATGATCTGGAGAAAGAAATGGTAAATCACTCAAGTGTCTTTGCTCAGAAAACTCCAAATGGGATCATGAAGAATCATAGACAATTGAAAAATTCCTGAAGTACAATGTTTGTATGTGTATAAGCATGTGTGAATGTATGTATGAATATCCTGCTTTAACATGACTATGTATTGTAAACCATTTATATCTCAATTTTCTAAGCCACAAAATGGAAAGTTTCAAAATAAACATATGGGATACTTCATAATCTTTACAGCTGTTATCCTACTTCCATTTAGGAAAATACCTTAAATATATTTTATTCAGTTTTCATTTATGTTCTGTTCCAAATTCTCTTCTTTTTCCTCTGCCTTGTCTCATTCTGCTCATTGAGAAGTCAAGAGAAGCAAAATTAATTACAAATATGTTTAGTCATGCAAAACACATTCTCACATTAGCCACTCCCCAAGTCCCACCAAAAAAGAAAAAGAAATGGAACTATACTTTAATTTGTACTTTTGAGTTGATCAGTTCTCTCTGAAGTGAATCATGTATGATTTCAAATTTGTTTGAACTGTCAATGGACAATTGTTGATTAGAGTGCCTAAGTCTTTCAAAGTTGCTTATCTTTGCAGCATTTATGGTATTGTATAATTTGTAATTGTTTTGCGCATTTCCTTTGCATCACTTCAAATTTTTCCAAGTTTTTAAAGCCATTCCTTCATCATTTTTTTAATAACACAATATTGGTCCATCACCTTCATATAAAATAATTTATTCAGTTATTCTCTAATTGATGGATAGTTTTCATTTTTTTTTACCTCCACAAAAAGAACTGCTATTAATATTTTAGGAATATCAATCTTTTGTACATAAGTACAATGGATCTTTTTTCCAACTATTGCCTAGTTAATTTAGAACAGTTCCAGAGAAGAGGAAGAGTGATACATTTCAGGGAAATTATATTGCAATAACAAAAGACTTTTATAACAGGATGTGTTTGGTGGTCTGAGCAAAGAGGCAAGGAGAGGGAGGTCCTTACCCAATTAGTGGGGAATATCAGCTTCAATTAAAGTCCTAGGATACTATCAGGGTCCCACTCTAAACTCAATGTAGTTTTCTTCCACACACTGTTTAATAGCTTTTGGGGCAATTTGGTCACCAGAATGCTTACCAGAATACCAAATTTCTTGCCAGTTCCCGTATTGAGTTTTCCAAAAACCAATTCTACATTTAACATTTTCCTTACTTGTCACTCTGATAGGTGTGAGGTAGTACCTCGGATTAATAATATGATGAAATGGAGACAGTATAAGGGACAAAGTGGAAAATAAGGACGAGTCGTTTGAATATCCATTATATGAAGGGAAATAGTACATAAGAACTATATTATGGGAGTACCTCAGATGTGGAAATGAATTTCATTTGATAGGCAATGGGGAACCACTAAAAACTTGCATAGAAAAGTAATATGTACAGAGAGGAAATTAGAAAGATTATTTGAGCAACATTGAAAAGAATGAATTGGAAAAGGAAAAGCCAAAGACCATTTAAATCTAGGTAAGAGAAGATTTGAGGTAAGATCATTCAGTGGGAGTGTATAGGGCATTCCAGATTTGAGAGCAATTTTAGAAATAAAATCAACAGGATTTATTACCAGATTTCATCTGGAAAGTGAGAGTGAGAGAAAAAATGGAAGATAACACTGAAGTTAGAAGTCTGGGTGACTAAGCAGATGATTGTGACATCAATATCACTTTAATTATCTCTTCAATGGAGATAATTCAGAAATCTATATCTTCATCTATGAACTCTCCACAGAGCTTCTACATTTCTAATTGCCTGATGAATATCTTGGCATAGATATATCTAATCACTCTAAACTCACTCTAAACTCAATCTTACCAAAACTGAATTCATCATATTCCCACCACACATGAAAAAAGGGGGGAAAAAAGTGCACTTCTCCCTTTTGTTCTCAGAGGGAAGTCTATCTTCTATGCATACAGATCTATGTCTCTTTGGGTAGATATGTGTCTAATTAATCCAAGGGGTATGGTTAGTGTGGATTTAAATGTAAGAATTAACTACTAGACCCCATATAACCCTGCTTATAACCTTCCTGATTGGACATATTTCTGGCAAATAGTATTGATTAGTAAATACTTGTTCGTGGAACAATTGTAGACAGTAGATACAGTCATTCTATTAATGGGATGAAACTTATATTCTTTAAATGAAATAAGAATGGGGGGCATGTAAATGTTTCAGTACAAAAAATAATGGAACACATTTATTTTTAGTATTCAAATTCTGCCCACACAGCCCTGAGTATTCTTATGGCTTGAATGAATGATAATCATCATGGTGAGATGGTGAAGGATTTAAAGAAAGGATTAAGAGAAAGAGAAAAGCAGTTTTTGGAGATAAGTCTCCTAAGCTAGGCTGCCCACCCTCTAGCAAGTTGTCATTGTTGGCACTTTGATAGGCAGGTGGCATTACATGCTACGAAGAGAACTTTTTAAGATTTACCTGATATTGAAGAAGGGATAGAGGTACTTTTTAGCTTCACACACTTATTTTCAAGACATGGGGAGTTAAGGTTGTCAGATCACCCAATGAAATGCATTGTAGTCCTATGGGTTTCAGTAGACTTTAAGATACTCCAGGTCTTGCAATGCAAAATTGATCTACAGAACATCAATTTGACAATGAAGGTTAGAAGGAAAACCTTCCTTTTGCTCTGTTTTTAAAAATTGCTCATCTTGCTTCCTGCTTGGAATTTGTTGTGCTAGCTGGAGGGAATATAGGCTGGTGGGAGGAGTATTTAACAATTTTAATGATGTCAGTCTATATTGAGGTATTGCTACTATTTATAGTAAGGTTTTCTATAGCATGACTTCTGAGTGACCTTGACTGAAATGCAGTGGGACAAAAAGAAGCAAACTGTAATGGAATGGGAAAAATATGAGTCATGATGTTTAATTAAGTAATCCATACCAAATCCAAGATCCACAGCAGAACAATGTCAACATTTATAAAGCACAGTCAAGAGAAAATTGACACTATATTATAGTGATAAATTATATATTTCATTAATGTGTTATTGATTATATACAATATTTTATAATATATAATACTATTATATGACATATTATATATTATAATATATAATGCTATTATATATTTTATAATATATAATACTATTATAATACATACTATTATAATACATACTTTATATTATTATATAATACAAACTTTGAAGTTTGCAAAAGTTCTTTATGTATATTAAATAAGTTTATCTTTTTAACAGTCCTCTTATTAGAATCTCCATTTTACAGATAGAAAAACTGAGGTATAAAGAATAAAGTAAGTTTCCTAGAGTTACAGCTAGGCTATATTTGGGACGGATTCAAACTTAGATCTTCCTGACTTCTTGTCCTGCACTCTATCCACTACATCACATAACTGACTCCAGAGCTGAAATAATATTCCAGAATGCCTTCTGATGTTTGGGTGTCACACAGGACAAAGTATGAATTTTATTGACAGCATAAACCTGGGTATTTGCTATGTTGAGGAGAGAGTACAGGTTGATCTCAGACCCCAGTCTCATATATTATCACCATCATAGTCATTCATACTTATTTAATAACTGTTCTAAAACAATTCAGTGTATATAGTCATATTAATTTATTTTTCCAATTCTAAGGTAGCATTTAAATTTTCACTTTTCTTTTTTCCCTTAGATGCACTAGAACAAAAGCATGTTCATATGGCTAAAATAGAAACATAGATGACTTTTTCCCCCTCAGGGGTGTCATTTGATGTGAGAAAAAAATATTAGAGTTGTCAAATGACACTGGCAATAGCCCTTTGTCACCATTCTGTTATTCTGTTTCAAACAAATATATTTTAAACTGATTTCTAGAATAAGAAAGAAATTTTTATACAAAAAGTATCATTTTCCCACAGAAAAATCTCCAGTCATATCTGATAGTGATAGAGTCTGACAAAGTATTTTCATTTAAGCACACTTTGGGGGTAATTAATGTAGTGAAGTGGTATATTTGCTTTCTCCCACAAAGCAGGGTACAAGTTTCTAGGCTTTACTTATTTTTTGTTTGGGTTAAAATTTTACTTTTTTTCAGTCAAATAAGATAGTTTATTCTTTTACCAGTATGACAAGAGGAAAAATAAAGTGATTTTCTTCCTGTTTTATCACTGTAAATAAGTGAGATTTTCTAGGGTGCCCCTAGTTGTGTGTAGACAATGCTATGTCAGGGCTTTTGAGAAAAATATTTGGTAAATTAATGCAGACATAAGCTTTATACTGCTTCCGTGCAAATTAAATGTAGAATTCAATAGAGTGTGTCTAGACTGAGCAGAGCATTAAATTAAATTTGTACTCCTTCATTTTGGCTTAAGAAAATAAGGGAATTATTGGTGAAGCACGGAATGTGGATTATATATAGAACTGGAGCGAATTATTAGTTTTAGCTGGGGGGCTTATTGATATTCAGAAGAACGTCTGGATTTTTATTGGGAGCCAAAGTGTTGGAGCCTAAACAAACAGCAAGACTAAACAAAAGTCCTATAATCCTGCTGATGGGAGAAAGGTGGAAGATGTATTTGGTTTTTATTGTTGTTTTAGGACAGAATACTACTGACAGTTTGAAATTGGAATCTAGCCCAGAACTTCATACATAATAGTGAGCTCTCTTTCACAAGAGGTTAGTCAGTAAATCAACAAGCATTTATTAAGCACCTTCTAAATGTTCTTTCATGTTTTAGAAGCTATTGCTATTTAAGAATTATTTAGACCAGATGACTCTGGAGTTTTTCCCCCATTTATGAGATTTTGTGGTTAATGGCTATTAATCATTTATTAGGTACTAATTAAGGCAATGCAATAAGCACTGGGAATACAAATGTATAGAATGAGGTGGTCCTTGGGGAGGATGTATTAAAGGAAGCTGAAGGTGGGAGAAAGAGGAGACAAAGGTATCAGATCATGATAGAAAAACCTCTGTTGTGCAGCCTGGAGAGGAATGAGATTATAGGTGCAAAATAAAGTTATTGAAATAAGGCAATGGATCTCATATAGAAATACTAATCAAAGATAGATTTAATAAAAAAAACCCTTTCTATATATTTTATCCCTTGTTCAAAAGCAAGCTCTTTGGGGACAGGGATGGTTTTTTCATTTTGTTTTTTCATCTCTAGTTCTGAACACAATGCCTCCCACTTTGCTGATCCTTAAATCCTTTTTGGATTGAAATGAATTGGTTTGTATTTCTGTACCAGAAATATCATACTGTTTCTACAGATATGCCTCTCTCCAATTTGTTAACTCATGTAACTGGAAAAGTCACAAGGTTAAGGTCATGACTTCTATTTCCATATGGGACAGTTAATTTTATTCTGGTATATAATCATCTACTCACTGGGTGCCAGTTCTCTCAAATCAGTGATGTGGAGAACAAAGAAAGTATTGGTAAAAGAGAATGCAGTTCAGTGAAATCCATTATCTGTCTGGGAAAACTCAACTGAAACAAAACAAAATAACCTCAAATCATCATCTCCTTATGGTAGGCAAATAATGCCAACTTCTCACATAAAGCAAAGTATTTTAAAATATATGTCAAGTAAATTGGAGCTATAATGATTACAATAAAGAGCAGAGCCAAGATGGCAGAATAAAGATGGGAACTCCCAGGAGTTCTCTCCCAAGCCCCTCCACATATTTTTAAATAATGAATAAACAAATTTTAGAGTAGCAGAACTCAGTGAAAACAATTTTCCAATCCAAGGCAACTAAGAAAAACTTCAGGAAAGTTTGTGGCACCAAGGTGAGAAAGGAGACATCACAGACCTAGATCCAGCAAATCAGGGACAGAACTGGGGAGGCACAGAATCAGGAGTGGTAGAAGCCTCTTCAAGAGATCTTTGTCCACAGATGGTTAGAAGGAGATTATAGGCGTCTCTTTGCTAGTACTGAGGCAGAATTCTGGTCATACTCAGATCCAGGGGTTACAGTCTTGGAGGGAAGAGGAGTACTAGCACACCACAACTTGCAGCTACAGAGGAGTAGGGACCTTCCTCACAGTTCAGAGCAGAAAATAGTGCTTGTGGTTATTCATAGACCAGGAGAATAATAAACAGACACCTCTACCACCTTGAAGAACCAAAAACTTACAGATCCTAGAACTATCTCTGAAAAACATCTGTGCAAAACCCTAGAGGCTTAGAAAAGTGTACCTTTCATCCTGCAAGCAGACCATTACCTTAATAAAAGGATTAAAAGTCAAGTAATTGGGAAAATGAATAAAAAACAGAAAAAATTGTGACTGCAGAAAGTTACTATAGAAACAAAGAAGATCAACACAGAAACTCAGAAGAAAATAGCAAAGTCATAGTACTTACATCCAAAAGCTTCAACGGAAATATGAATTTGAAGAGCTCAAAAAGGATTTTGAAAAATAAAGTAAGAGAGGTAGAAGAAAAATTGGGAAGAGAAATGAGAGTGATGAATGATAATCTTGGGGAAAGAAGAGTCAGAAGTTTGGTACAGGAGGCATACAAAAAATACCAAAAAAAAAAAATAATACCTTGAATCCACTGATCACCTCCCAAAAGAGATCCCAAAGAGAAAACTTCCAAGAATATTATAGTCAAAGTCCAGGTCAAGGCAAAACCATTGCAAGAAGTCAGAAAGAAAGAACAAAACATATCATGAAGTCATAGTCAGGATAACACAGAATTTTTAGCAGCTTCTACATTAAAGGATCAGAAGACTTGGGAATATGATATTCTGGAGGACAAAGGAGCTAGTGTTACAACAAAGAATCATTTACCCAACTGAACTGAGTATGATCCTCCGGGTGGGGAAATGGATATTCAATGAAATAAGGAACTTTTCACCATTCTTCATGAAAAGACCAGAGCTGAATAGAAAATTTGATCAAATTCAAGACTCAAGATATAAAAAGGTAAAATGGAAAGGGAAATTATAAGGGGACTTAATAAGATTAAACTGTTTATATTACTACATGGGAAGAAGATATTTTTAACTCCTATGAACTTTCTCTTTATTAGGGCAGTTAGTAGAAATATATATATATATATATATATATATATATATATATATATACATACACACAAGGCATAGATATAAGTTGAATTTGAAGGGAGGAAATCTAAGAGGGAGAGGAGAAAATTTACTGGGAGAAAGATAAAGGGAGAAGTAGAATAGACTAAACTATCTCACATAAAAGAGGAAAGAAAAAGGGAAGCTAAGGGGGGAATGAGTGGACCTTATTCTTATCAAAATTGACTCAAAGAGAGAATTATATATATACACACTCAATTTTATACAGAAATTTATCTTACCCTACAGGAAAATGAAGGGAAAGGGGATAAGAGAAGAAGGTGATGATAGAAGGGAGGGCAAACTGGGGAGGAGGTATCAGAAGTAAAACATTTTTGAGGAGAGACAGAGTGGAAGGAGAGAACGAATATAATACACAGAAGAGAATATAGAAATATCTCATTTCTCAAATATGTAGAGAACTGAGTTGAAATTATAAAAATAAAAGCAATTCCCCCTATTGATTAATGATGAAATCATGTGAATGGTTTTCAGATGAAATAATCAAAACTATCAATAATAATATGAAAAAAGTTCTAATTCACTTTAATTGGAGAAATGCAAATTAAAACAATTATTAGGTACTATCTCATAATTATTAGATTGACTAATAGTACAAAAAAGGAAAATAAAAAATGTTGGCGAGGGATGCAGGAAAAATGTAACATTAAGTACATTGTTGTTGGAGTTGTGAATTGAGTCAATGATTCTGCAGAGCAATTTGGAACTATACTCAAAAGAATATAAAAAAATGCATACCCTTTGACCTAGCAATACCACTACTAAAATAAAAAAGGAAAAGGATCTATATGTACAAAAATATTTATAGCCGCTCTTTTTATATGGCTAAAAAAATTACAAATTGAGGGGATGCCCATAATTTGGGAAATGGCTAAACAAATCGTGATATATGATTTTGATATTTTTACTATAAAAATGAATATTTTTATATCCGTTGATCACCTCACGAAAGAGATCCTAAAGATGAAACTTCTAAGAATATTATAGCCAAAGTCCAGGTCAAGGCAAAACCATTGCAAGAAGTAAGAAAGAAACAATGCAAGTATCATGAAGTCATAGTCAGAATAATAAAAATTTTTAGCAGCTTCTGCATTAAAGGATCAGAAAACATCTGGTTAAGCTTAAATAAGCTGATGCAAAGTGAATTTTGCTATGAGGAAAGCAGCAGCAATATTGTAAGATGAATAATAATGAATGACTTAACTATTCTTTAACAATACAAATGATCCAAATGCTATCAATCCCCACAGAAAGACCTGATAATGAATGAATACAGTTTGAAGCATATTTTTTATTTTATTTTTCTTGAGGTGCTTTTTTGGGGGTTATGTTTTCTTTCACACTATAACTATTATGGAAATATTTTCATGACTATACATGTATAACCTGAATTAAATTGCTTGCCTTCTCAATGAGGGAACTTAAAGAGGGAAAGAGAGAAGTGAGAACTGCAAGTTTTAAAAACAAACATTAGAAAATTGTTTTTACATGTAACTGTGGAAAAACAAGTGCCAAATAACATTACAATGATTATAATAGCATTATGAACTGTCTGAATGGTCTGGATCATAAAAATACACCTTTATGAAGCTTTTTGAAGTTTCTAACCAGGGAGCTTTGTGAGGAACATTTTGCAGTTTGTGAAGAACATTAGATGGACTTCATTTAGAAGATAGATTTGAGAAAGTTTTTATCTCACAAAAGCTGTGATAGATTAAGGGACAAAGAATTATACTCAGAACCTTCAGTTAATCATCAGTTCATTGTTAAAGAATGAGCAGAAGAGCTTATAAAGCCATGTTGATGGGGAGTTTATGAAATTCAAGCTGGGAATGATTCCATTATAAAGGCCTTTGTAGGAGTAAGGAAAGAAAGGCAAATGAAGGTTAGTGGCAAATAATAGAAGAAGCCACACACAGAGATACTAAGTACAGGAAGAATATCATGATACATATGCCATGTTTCAGACATGAAGATGATGCCAATGGTGCCATTAACAACAGAACAAGCATTCTCTCTCTCTCTCTCTCTCTCTCTCTCTCTCTCTCAATGTGTCTTTCCCTTTCTGTCTTTCTCTGCCTCTGCCTCTATCTTTCTGTTCTCTCTAACCATCTATCTTTCTATCTAGCTAGTTATGTAACTATTTACATGTTCTAAATACTCTTTCATCTAATCTCTCTAATAATTATGAGTATGTTTTTCAGATTTTACTGGCTAAGGTTAGAATTACATTTTAGATTGTGGAACATTAAAAGGTTAATGAGGTACAATGATTATATTTCTACCAAAGTAAAGAAGTTTTACAAAACACCTTATTTAAACCCTCTGACCTAAAAGCATATATATATATATATATATATATATATATATATATATATATACATATATATTTGGATGTTAGAAAAGATCTGTGTCACATGGTTTTGAAATAGTTCTAGTCTTTTCAGGGAATTTTAAAACCAGAGGGAACTTTATAGAAAATCTAATCCAAAATGTTGTATAAACTGGAATGCACAAGAGTAAAGAGAACTGCCTAAATTCATGGTGGCAGAACTGGGATTAGATTAGAGTTTTCTTGACTTTATGACTATGCATTCTCCAAAATCCTCCCTCCCTCCCTCCTTCCTTCCCTCCCTTCCACCCTCCCTTCCTTCCTTTCCTCCTTCCTTCCTTCCTCCCTTCCTTCCTTCCTTCCTTCCTTCCTTCCTTCCTTCCTTCCTTCCTTCCTTCCTTCCTTCCTTCCTTCCTTCCTTCCTTTATCTCTTTTTGCTTCTCTGTCTCTCTTTCTCACCTTTTCTCATTCTCTCCCTTCAACAAGACAGAAAAGAAAATTGTCAGCAAATAAGCAAAGGCATGTGGTCATATGCAAAAACTTATCTTTTTTGTAGCTGTGGAGCTGTGCTTACAAGTTGGTAATTGAGTTTTATACAGTTGGGAGCTATAATGATTACAATAAAGAGCAGAGCCAAGATGGCAGAATAAAGATGGGAACTCCCAGGAGTTCTCTCCCAAGCCCCTCCACATATTTTAAAATAATGAATAAACAAATTTTAGAGTAGCAGAACTCAGTGAAAACAATTTTCCAATCCAAGGCAACTAAGAACAACTGCAGGAAAGTTTGTGGCACCAAGGTGAGAAAGGAGACATCACAGACCTAGATCCAGCAAATCAGGGACAGAACTGGGGAGGCACAGAATCAGGAGTGGTAGAAGCCTCTTCAAGAGATCTTTGTCCACAGATGGTTAGAAGGAGATTATAGGCGTCTCTTTGCTAGTACTGAGGCAGAATTCTGGTCATACTCAGATCCAGGGGTTACAGTCTTGGAGGGAAGAGGAGTACTAGCACACCACAACTTGCAGCTACAGAGGAGTAGGGACCTTCCTCACAGTTCAGAGCAGAAAATAGTGCTTGTGGTTATTCATAGACCAGAATAGAGACCAGGAGAATAATAAACAGACACCTCTACCACCTTGAAGAACTAAAAACTTACAGATCCTAGAACTATCTCTGAAAAACATCTGTGCAAAACCCTAGAGGCTTAGAAAAGTGTACCCTTCATCCTGCAAGCAGACCATTATCTTAATAAAAGGATTAAAAGTCAAGTAATTGGGAAAATGAATAAAAAACAGAAAAAATTGTGACTGCAGAAAGTTACTATAGAAACAAAGAAGATCAACACAGAAACTCAGAAGAAAATAGCAAAGTCATAGTACTTACATCCAAAAGCTTCAATGGAAATATGAATTGGAAGAGCTCAAAAAGGATTTTGAAAAATAAAGTAAGAGAGGTAGAAGAAAAATTGGGAAGAGAAATGAGAGTGATGAATGATAATCTTGGGGAAAGAAGAGTCAGAAGTTTGGTACAGGAGGCATACAAAAAATACCAAAAAAAAAAAATAATACCTTGAATCCACTGATCACCTCCCAAAAGAGATCCCAAAGAGAAAACTTCCAAGAATATTATAGTCAAAGTCCAGGTCAAGGCAAAACCATTGCAAGAAGTCAGAAAGAAAGAACAAAACATATCATGAAGTCATAGTCAGGATAACACAGAATTTTTAGCAGCTTCTACATTAAAGGATCAGAAGACTTGGGAATATGATATTCTGGAGGACAAAGGAGCTAGTGTTACAACAAAGAATCATTTACCCAACTGAACTGAGTATGATCCTCCGGGTGGGGAAATGGATATTCAATGAAATAAGGAACTTTTCACCATTCTTCATGAAAAGACCAGAGCTGAATAGAAAATTTGATCAAATTCAAGACTCAAGATATAAAAAGGTAAAATGGAAAGGGAAATTATAAGGGGACTTAATAAGATTAAACTGTTTATGTTACTACATGGGAAGAAGATATTTTTAACTCCTATGAACTTTCTCTTTATTAGGGCAGTTAGTAGAAATATATATATATATATATATGTATATGTATATACATATACATATATATATATATATATATATATATATACACACACACAAGGCATAGATATAAGTTGAATTTGAAGGGAGGAAATCTAAGAGGGGAGAGGAGAAAATTTACTGGGAGAAAGATAAAGGGAGAAGTAGAATAGACTAAACTATCTCACATAAAAGAGGAAAGAAAAAGGGAAGCTAAGGGGGGAATGAGTGGACCTTATTCTTATCAAAATTGACTCAAAGAGAGAATTATATATATACACACTCAATTTTATACAGAAATTTATCTTACCCTACAGGAAAATGAAGGGAAAGGGGATAAGAGAAGAAGGTGATGATAGAAGGGAGGGCAAACTGGGGAGGAGGTATCAGAAGTAAAACATTTTTGAGGAGAGACAGAGTGGAAGGAGGAGAACGAATATAATACACAGAAGAGAATATAGAAATATCTCATTTCTCAAATATGTAGAGAACTGAGTTGAAATTATAAAAATAAAAGCAATTCCCCCTATTGATTAATGATGAAATCATGTGAATGGTTTTCAGATGAAATAATCAAAACTATCAATAATAATATGAAAAAAGTTCTAATTCACTTTAATTGGAGAAATGCAAATTAAAACAATTATTAGGTACTATCTCATAATTATTAGATTGACTAATAGTACAAAAAAGGAAAATAAAAAATGTTGGCGAGGGATGCAGGAAAAATGTAACATTAAGTACATTGTTGTTGGAGTTGTGAATTGAGTCAATGATTCTGCAGAGCAATTTGGAACTATACTCAAAAGAATATAAAAAAATGCATACCCTTTGACCTAGCAATACCACTACTAAAATAAAAAAGGAAAAGGATCTATATGTACAAAAATATTTATAGCCGCTCTTTTTATATGGCTAAAAAAATTACAAATTGAGGGGATGCCCATAATTTGGGAAATGGCTAAACAAATTGTGATATATGATTTTGATATTTTTACTATAAAAATGAATATTTTTATATCCATTGATCACCTCACAAAAGAGATCCTAAAGATGAAACTTCTAAGAATATTATAGCCAAAGTCCAGGTCAAGGCAAAACCATTGCAAGAAGTAAGAAAGAAACAATGCAAGTATCATGAAGTCATAGAATAATAAAAATTTTTAGCAGCTTCTGCATTAAAGGATCAGAAAACATCTGGTTAAGCTTAAATAAACTGATGCAAAGTGAATTTTGCTATGAGGAAAGCAGCAGCAATATTGTAAGATGAATAATAATGAATGACTTAACTATTCTTTAACAATACAAATCCAAATGCTATCAATCCCCACAGAAAGACCTGATAATGAATGAATACAGTTTGAAGCATATTTTTTATTTTATTTTTCTTGAGGTGCTTTTTTGGGGGTTGTGTTTTCTTTCACACTATAACTATTATGGAAATATTTTCATGACTATACATGTATAACCTGAATTAAATTGCTTGCCTTCTCAATGAGGGAACTTAAAGAGGGAAAGAGAGAAGTGAGAACTGCAAGTTTTAAAAACAAACATTAGAAAATTGTTTTTACATGTAACTGTGGAAAAACAAGTGCCAAATAACATTACAATGATTATAATAGCATTATGAACTGTCTGAATGGTCTGGATCATAAAAATACACCTTTATGAAGCTTTTTGAAGTTTCTAACCAGGGAGCTTTGTGAGGAACATTTTGCAGTTTGTGAAGAACATTAGATGGACTTCATTTAGAAGACAAATTTGAGAAAGTTTTTATCTCACAAAAGCTGTGATAGATTAAGGGACAAAGAATTATACTCAGAACCTTCAGTTAATCATCAGTTCATTGTTAAAGAATGAGCAGAAGAGCTTATAAACCCATGTTGATGGGGAGTTTATGAAATTCAAGCTGGGAATGATTCCATTATAAAGGCCTTTATAGGAGTAAGGAAAGAAAGGCAAATGAAGGTTAGTGGCAAATAATAGAAGAAGCCACACACAGAGATACTAAGTACAGGAAGAATATCATGATACATATGCCATGTTTCAGACATGAAGATGATGCCAATGGTGCCATTAACAACAGAACAAGCATTCTCTCTCTCTCTCTCTCTCACTCTCTCTCTCTCTCTCTCTCTCTCTCTCTCTCTCTCAATGTGTCTTTCCCTTTCTGTCTTTCTCTGCCTCTGCCTCTATCTTTCTGTTCTCTCTAACCATCTATCTTTCTATCTAGCTAGTTATGTAACTATTTACATGTTCTAAATACTCTTTCATCTAATCTCTCTAATAATTATGAGTATGTTTTTCAGATTTTACTGGCTAAGGTTAGAATTACATTTTAGATTGTGGAACATTAAAAGGTTAATGAGGTACAATGATTATATTTCTACCAAAGTAAAGAAGTTTTACAAAACACCTTATTTAAATCCTCTGACCTAAAAGCATATATATATATATATATATACATATATATATATATATATATATATATACATATATATTTGGATGTTAGAAAAGATCTGTGTCACATGGTTTTGAAATAGTTCTAGTCTTTTCAGGGAATTTTAAAACCAGAGGGAACTTTATAGAAAATCTAATCCAAAATGTTGTGTAAACTGGAACGCACAAGAGTAAAGAGAACTGCCTAAATTCATGGTGGCAGAACTGGGATTAGATTAGAGTTTTCTTGACTTTATGACTATGCATTCTCCAAAATCCTCCCTCCCTCCCTCCTTCCTTCCCTCCCTTCCACCCTCCCTTCCTTCCTTTCCTCCTTCCTTCCTTCCTCCCTTCCTTCCTTCCTTCCTTCCTTCCTTCCTTCCTTCCTTCCTTCCTTCCTTCCTTCCTTCCTTCCTTCCTTCCTTCCTTTATCTCTTTTTGCTTCTCTGTCTCTCTTTCTCACCTTTTCTCATTCTCTCCCTTCAACAAGACAGAAAAGAAAATTGTCAGCAAATAAGCAAAGGCATGTGGTCATATGCAAAAACTTATCTTTTTTGTAGCTGTGGAGCTGTGCTTACAATGTAATTGAGTTTTATACAGTTGGTATGGGCAGCAGAGAAAAGTAAAGCAACTCCATTTTATCTGAAGTTCCTCTATCTTGACCCTGACCCTTTTTGAATTGCAACCCCAACCATGTCTATGACCTCCCTTACTTATGAAATAGCAAGGATAGTCTTAACTATTTGGGGAGGGGGTGAGTGGATGACAAGAGACAGTGAATCTGAAGAAGAGCCTTTCCTCTTACTGGCCCCCAGGAATAGGTCTGTTCAATCATGAAATATTCCTTTCATTATTCTTTCCCTACTAGCCTAAATAGAAACCCATATAAGTTTTGTCCTTTTTAACATCCTGAAAGCTATAAAGTTGTTGATTTTTTTTCAAGTTTTTATGATTCTTCCATTTTAGATGAACTTGTAGAGACTGACTTTTCTGGCTATTATAATGCTTGATCTTTTTTTTTTTTATTAATTCTTCTTAATATGGAAACTGCTTTTACATCTTCCCTCATCCCATTAGAATGGATGTTTGAAATATAATACTTGGTAAAAGATGCTTCAATTAGTTGATTGTGCTTAGAAAAAGGGTAAGATTATTTTGTAGAGTACAAAGTAGATATAGATAGTGAATACTCTAGCAGTATATCAATAGAAAGTGGGTGGTGGATGGAATCACCTTCTCCTGAACACTCAGAAGTATTCCAGGCTGGATGTTAGTTAGACCCACAGAGATAGGATTGGAGATTGGGGCAAGTCTCTGCCAACAGTCAAAAAGAAGGATATATCAAAAAGGATATATAATTAATATCAGCAGAAAGAAAACTGGCAGAGACAGACAAAGGCAGCGGTTGAAACAGGACAAAATTTCCAGAGAGATGTTAGGAAAAGGTAACTAAATCACAACCACAGAAAATGCAAATGGAAGATATAGGATGGAAGAGGACAAATTACAAATTTTGCCACTGGGTCAGAATGATTGGAGAGATTACTAGAAGATAAAGAGAGACAGTGTTTTGAATCCTTTATGGAGGAAAAAAGAGACTTTCATAAAAAGTGGTTCTGTCCAAAATTTTAAAGACCTCAGTGGGAAGTAATAGGTTCCCCATCAATGGAGGTCTTTAAGCAGATGGCCACTTTTAATCATGTTATAAAGGGAATTTCTTTTTTAGGTTGGTTTGTACTAAATGCTCTCTATTTCCTTTTGAAGCTCAGATTCAGAATTCCAGATTATTGGAATAGAAATAAGATTGTGGGGGACTCAGACACAGTGGAAGAGGAAAAATACACGTTTATAGAGCCTTTGGCATGAGATATGGGCTTGGTCACAAGGGACAATAAATAACATAGTGACTAGAAACAATATATGAAATCAGAATATAGCAATCAACTAGCCTAACTCCCTTCTGAATCACCAATTGTGGATTCAAAGATTGATTTATTTGTTTGTTTTAATTTGCTGTGGCAAGTGGGCATATTGCAGAGTTTGATAAGAGGCAAAATCTGTGGTGATTGATAAATAGTTCCATTTATTGGAATTGGAGGGTAGAGGATTAGAAAAGTCATTAAAAGACCCTAGACTGTAGTTAGAAGAGTATTGCTGTGGATATAGAGCTTTGTCAAATATACATTATACATCCAGTTTCCCATCATTCTCTGATCCTGGGGTTCAGCTGCTTGTGGTATTGGTGGATGTGGCCTGTAATTGGTTATTGTCTACTATATTCAGTATACAATCTTCTCCCAAGTCATGAAAATCCTTAAAAATTCAGCTCATCCTTTTTACCCAGTACTCTCTTCTTGTTTCCCTTAACAGGTACTTTCTACTCTAGTTAGAGTAGTCTCCTTGCTTTTGATGTGCTCTTGACTCACTCATGGGTATTTACTAAATTCAGTCTTGCTTCTTATCCACTTAGAATATTGTTCTTTCTCTGTTCTTCCTGTTCATTTACTTTTCATTCCTCAAAATCTAGTTCAAGACTCTGATGGATTTAACTCAATTTGATTTGCTCATTCATTTTTTAACATTTTCTTTTGGATATTCTTATGATTTTATGATAAGCTGAGGAAGGATGGATCCCCTCTCACAAACTGCTAGGCAGCGATAAAAGTCACACATGGAGAGGTATATGTGGGTTATAATCTGTGTTGCTGAAGGGAATGTTCAATTTATTATATTAGAGTTGATTATTGGCAAAGCCATGCCTCACAATTAGTTCCTACTTAGTGTATGCTATGCTATTCACTAGTTGTCTGTACTACCTAATTTTAAATTTTATTATATATAATCTTGTTTACTTATTATTTCGTATTCTATTTTTTCTCTTCCTTACTAGATTATAAACTCCTTATAGGCAATTAAAATGGTTTATTCCTCTTTTATATTCTATCCCAACTGATCCTACCCAATCTGCCATGGGTCTTAGCCTAGCAGTAGACACTTATCAGGTGATAAAAAAAAATACCATTCTAGTTGATTGATTTTCTTAGTTAATTGAAGCTGTGACTGTCTATAAAAAAGTCAGGCTCCTATTTTGTTTCACTTTAACAACTGATTCTTGTAAATTATTTTGAAGGGTAGAAGTAAAATGGAGACTGTTATAGGTTAAACAAAACTGTAGCTTTTAGAAAATTTGCTGAGCACCAAGTAAAGGCTCAATAAATACATGCTGAATATTGAATATATCTGTAATGTTGAATAAGCTGACAAAAACTCACTTGATGGCAGGTTCTTTAAGCCTAATTTTCCCTTCATATTTTGACTTTTTTTGGTGAGAATTCAGGGAAGAGAATGAAATGGAGGCTATGATAAAACTATGAAGAACGTAGTATATTGTGGTAGAAAGAACAACTCTGATCCAATGTCTAGCTGTGTGATTTGCAAGAAACATAATTTGTTTGTGTCCCAGTTTCCTTCTCTGTAAAATAAGGGACTTTGATGGGGTAATCTATAAGGTCCCTTTCAGCTCTTAAACAAATAGAGCCCCTCGAGTCCAATGGCTAATGATTAATCACTATGATTCTCCTTTTCTTTAACTATTGGACTTTGGGGGCTCTATTTGCTTAAAAAAGTATTTATTAATGAGTTGGCAAGGAAATAAGAACTTCTCAGGCTCAGAGCTGGAAATCTTGGATTCAAATATAAATTTAAAATTCCTTGATGCATTCTGGAGCCTAACAAACAGAGAAAAATAAGGCCTGGAACACATTGAGTCATGGGCAATAATGTTCACCATGAAGTTATTTAGAAATATTGAATGTGCCTTTTGTTTTCAAGAAAAGCCTTTCAGATATATATGCATTGATAAAATATTAAGAGATCACCATAAATAATACATGTCGCCAAGTCGAGGGAGAAAATAATAACCTAGATCTTTGTCATGGAAAATGCTGTACTATTTGCCAGGCCATGTTTATTAGGTAAAAAGACTAAGTGAGTTCTTTGAAGGCTTTTATTGTTCAGAAATATTAGAAGGGAGAAGGGAATATGAGACATTGCATGCCAACCACTTAGTATACATACAAGAAATGTGCACAGTAAAGCATTGAACCAATCCAACAATGCTGCTATTATTCACATCTGCTACTTTACTATAATTGATAACTTATGCAATATTGAAATGGTACATTCTTTTAGAATTTGTTTTTCTTGTTCTTAACTGTCCCAAATGAAATTGGTCCATTTATCATCTTGGTTTTCTTATAGACTTAAAAGTCAAACTTGTGGTAAGATAGCAAAGGAAAAGCTGTAAAAAACACTTATCTTTACAAGGTTTTCACCTTATTTGAACTTGGCAGATCTATAGCCCTGTTATCTGGACCACTTAGATTGCAATTATGTCATTGCCTTTCTAAGAGTGCACCTGTTACTCTGGCACTTTGAGGTGAACTAACTAATCACTAATGGCTCATATTGTCTGGGAAATTACAACTTAAATGGATTAGAATCTGAAAGATCAGTCTTTACCCTAAAGGACAGAAACAGAATCTAGGAGGATTTGGATTAAATATTTGTTCTACCCACATGCTGTGGTCTTGCTCTTGTTTCAGCCTCCATTCCTAAACCTAGGTAGCAGATACAAACTTAGGTAGACTAGAGGATAGGAATGGAAAAGCAAAAATTCATTCCTACTGCTATAAAATCAATTGCGTTTCATGATTTATTGTGGTTAATAGTATCATTTTTCTTTATGTACAGGAAGGACATTGTTTCCATTTCTATTATTTTCCTCTCTTTTCCTCACCTCTCCCTGAAACCTCACAAGAGAAATTGAGGTTTCTGTTTTGACCAGAAATACCATAGTTCTACCCTATGAGAATGATTTATTAACTAGGTAAAAGCGGTCTTTCTTTGACTCATTTTTTATCTAGCCTAAATCACTGAATGGGTGTTGCCTCAATCAAATTACAACCTGGGAAGGACCTTAGCAAAAGAAGACCAGGATCTACCACTGTAAACCAGACCATCTCCAAGTATCCTGATGTATATTTTGCCACTGGACCTAGATGGTTCTGGAGGAGAAAGCAAGTTGATGACTTTGTACAGTCTTGCCTCACTTAAATCCAATTTACTTGCAAGTCATGGTACCACCTTCTTGATGTCATGGGCCTCTCTGCAAACAAAGAACAAACAACAAGAAATGTGTGAATTCTACCATGGTTTTATAATGTGAAAGTAAAGGAGTATGTTCTATTCAGAAGCATCCTTCCTTTATGCTACGATTTTCTAGAAATAACTATTCAAAGTTTATCTACGCAAATCAAATGAATTCACCTCAATTCCTCAGTTACTAGCTCAAGGAATTGAGCAGAAATGAGGACAGCCTCTTCTATACTCTAATTTCTTTTTTACGGGCATGGTTCAGATGTGCTTATCATCTTAGGTTCTTAATCTTCTTTCTAGGACATGAATAGCTATACTATTATTTAAACTAATAAATAATGGTTATATTAAATTGGCACTACCCTCTGCGTTTCTGGTTCCTCTCTCTTATTATATGACTCCTCTCAGGACCTCAAATTAAGAAGGGTTCCTGGGTCAATAATGCCTTTTTGCCGTCCAGGCTAAATTTTGTCTTTCATTCCTCAAACTTGGTACCTTCATCTTTTCTTCTTCCTTTCAGCTTCCTTTTATGTGTTGTCTTCCCCATTAGAAAGTAAGCTCCTTGTAGGCAAGGATGATCCTTCTTTTTGTGTGTGTCATATGTCCTTTGCTTAACACAGTGCCTCATCCATATGAAATATTTAATCGATGCTTGACTGACAAATCTTATGGTTAGGACTCCTTCCTATTGAAAAATCTAATCTCTTTACCCAAATTTATGTTACCTGAAAAGTGAATTCATTCATATATAAATTGGAGTACATTTAGTTCATTTAGAATGAAAACATAATAAAGTGGTGCAGTGTGCACCACTATTTTCCTGTGCCTGGCATTTCCATGACATGTTTGTATTCACTAGGACCTCTGGTTGAAAGACTCATGGGGAAAGAAGGACATAGTCTCATTGTCATTATGCTCCTGTCTGGAAAATCATGTGAAAGTGCTCCTTTCAAATAAATATTTGAGAGGTTTTGCTTTCAGGTGCCATCTTTGACATCTTCTCTCAGGGGCTGCTGATTGCTCACTGGGGGTTGCTCAACCCAACTAAAGAGAGACTTCGTTTTCTGAAAGCACTGCAGGCTCCAGTTCCACTCCTTCCATGTTTTCACCTCCCTCTCCACTTGCCCCTGGTGTCTTTTCTATAGAGCACAAGAGAGCTGTATTCTCATAAAGGGAGTTCTTTTCAAATATTCTCCTCATGATCTGATATTACATTAATGTTGGGTGATTGATTTTGTGTTAAATGCCCCAGGCAGTTCACCTCATACTTCATATTTGTCTGGTCTGCCTTGAGATGACAAGAAAAAAAATGAAAAGAAAAAACAGAGTAGGAGAGTTACACAAGTGGGTATGCATTAGTCTTCTATGAAGGGTGAGCTACACACCTCAATGTCTTTCAGAGGGACAGGGATGGTAAAAAGAAGGAGCGTTTCATTAAGTCAACTCATTTCACAAATTGGTTCATAAACCTGATTAGATCTCACTATCTAAATTAATTCTCTCTTTAAGGTATACTACTGGGTAATATAAGCCTACAGGGAAGTTTCAAACTCATAGAATCACAGTTAAAAGACAACTCAGAATCCATGTATTCAATTCTTATTTGAACAGGAATCCCTTCTACAATATTCTTAACAAAAATCATTCAATTTCTCTTTGAAGACCCGTAACGATGAGAGTCTCATTACCTTCTAAGGTAGCACATTCCATTTTAGGCAGAGATACTTGCTAGTTAGTTATTCCTACTTTTGATCTTTGAGATTTTTAGGCTCAGATTCTATCTTGTAGACAACTCTCCCTAACCGGAGTTTCCACTATAGTTTACAATTTGGTTCATTTCAGATTATCCAGAATTTTCTCTAGCAATATCAGAATACAGCTTGCATTTATAAAAATTATCTCTTATGTATCTCTTTTCCCTTAATCCTAATTCCTCATACTGAAAATGACTAATCTATAAACATGTTTATCAAAAATACGTATGTACAATGCTAAAATGACTATTTGTTGCTGAGAGGAGGGGAGTGGGAAGAGAGAGTGGAAACAAATTTTGAAACAAAATATACATGTGCATATGGATGAAAATAAATAAATAAATAAATATTTTTTTTTTAAAAGGGGATATAGCTTGCATCTAGGTCTTCATAGATGTGAGTAAAAAGTCCTTCAAGTTCTATGCAAGCACTAAAGGTATCTATTTATTAGAAGAACAATAACCTTTATTTCATTCCAATGAAAATATAAAACACAAAAGATTAATGGGAGCCTATGAACAAGATACTTCTCTTCAATTAATTCTAACTACCAACTAGAACTCTAGAACTATACTCTCTGAATCCTTCAGCAACAGAAGCATTTGAGACTGCTAGAATGGTAACCCTTCATCACTTAGAGATTGTTATGGGCTAGAATGCTAGTAGAAATGGGATTTTGGGGGGGGCAACTAGGTGGTGTAATGGATAGAGCACCTGCCCTAGAGTCAAGAGGACCTGAGTTCAAATTCAGCCTTAGACACTTACCTAGCTGTACGACCTTGGGCAAGTCACTTAACCCCACTACCTTGTAAAAACAAAAACAAAGCAAAACAAACAAAAAAAATGGGATAACTTGAGTAAACTCCAATGTTCCCAGAGGTCCAAATGGGATTCTTGTGAGTCTGTAATATACTGTGCAGCAGATAAGAACACTTTAAGGTATTTACCACCAAGTGGATTGACACAGTACCCAGTTGTTGGCTCTTTGGGCAAGAAATATATAAATTTGCAATACAACTCTGAAGAAGAACCCCTATAGATCTCAGAAAATTTTCTTGTGGGCTGTTTTTACCACCTCATGAATTGGTTTTACTTAGGGTTATTTTTCAAAATATTAATTAAATTTTATCTGAATTCATAGGCACTGAATAGTTCACCACATTATATTGGGGGAAAAAACCTCCACATAAGTCATAGATATAGAGCTAGAGTGAACCCTGGAGGTCATGTAATTGAAACCATTATTTTGAAAATGAGGAAACTGAGGCACACAAAAATTAAATGATTTACCCAAAGTCCTACAAGTAAGTATGAAGACCTGGTATTCAGTTTCAGATCCTGCAATAATAAATGAACACTAGAAATACTATATGGATTCCATATTTAGGACATTACTCATAGATTTGAGGTATGTCCTAAAGGGAATCCTATGTAGGGTCAAAGTTGACTGTCACTGTGTCCAACTCCTAAATGAAGTATCTGTAGTTTGACTCAGTTCACTTAGAACTGCTAGTGCTGCTACATTAATCAAGAAAAGGACAACCCCAAGATTTAGCCCCTTCTTATATACCCTGTTGGGGCAGGCTGGAGGCAGTTTTGGCAAGCTTTTTCTAGACCTGTAGTGGTTGCATTTCCTTTCCAATTGGATCTATATGCAAATATTCATTATATAGATTAATATCTGGCACCACTATCTGTACTTAGTAGATGGGAACTTCTGGAGTCCATTGCATCACTTTCAGTGTGAACCTGGCAGGGAGAGACAAAGAGGAGGATCTAGAAAGGTGGGGAGGGTATATAAGAGAAAAATGAGATTTTGGAATTGTAATAGGGTCATGATGATCCTACTATATTCCCTTTAATAACTAAAGCCTTGAAATAAATTTTTCATTGGAAGAACTTTATTTTTCTAGGGGATTATGTGATATATAGAGAGGGATTGCAACATTTCTGTTTTCCTGGACAATAGAAACTAATACTGATAATGTTCATAGATGGTTATGATTTTTGGTTCTTTCCAGAACTCTGGGCCAATCTTGTAGTGGTCTTTTGTCAGATTATCCAGTCTTTCAGCTGTTTGTGGTGAGGTAGCTTTATAATACTCTTCTATCTTATATTTTCCTTGCACATCAAGATTTTGTTGTAGAATTGTCCTTTGGCTGAGTTGCTCCCAGAGAACTTGAGAATATTATTACTGCTTCTTCCTTTCTGAATTCTTCTGATCAGAAACCTTCTTTAAGTGCTCTCTCAGATCAGTTTGTGGGTCCTCATATGTCAAAGCACCGATCAATAGCCAGATATGGCTCTTATCCAAACATTAGCAAGTACAGACTATAGCTTAATTCTTGGCAGAATTTTATGCATGCACTTGATATCTCATGCTGACTTCACTAAGCTTTCTTCTCAAGCCTCAGGGTCCCCACCATGTTCTCTAGGCTATGATTAAAAAGCTCTGAATCTGTTGGCTGGGGGTCTGCTAAAGGATGCTACTATGGTTGTGTTCTATACTTTTTTATTCCATTCAAATTGTATATTATTTGAATAAGTCTGTTCTCAAATTGACCTTGATCCAAATGTATTCTGGCAGGGGAGTTCAATATAGAGGACTTGCTATGTCACACCTTGCACACTTTAGTGGTATTTTGGTATCTGGTTTAGTGTACCTTGGTATAATTGGATGAAATGGAATGTCACCACCAGAATGTTGCCTATGTTCTTCCTGCCTCCTTCCAGAGAGAAAAGTGTCCCTAAGTACCAAAGGTTTGCAGGTACTTTTACTTTCCAGATAAACAGTAGAACATAGTACAATTTCAGTCAGCATCTTTGCTTGCCACCAGCCTTTCATGGTAAATTGGAGAATAGGTGACTGGTTCAGTGCTTCAGCATTTACTCCAACATATCTATTAGTCTCTGGGAGAAATCTGAGATTTTCAGTTTAACTTTCTTGTGTGAATGGTTTGACTACTTGTGCATCACCAAATGACTCTTCTCTATGGGGATAGCGGTGATTTTTCAAAGCATGAAATTCCTGATTTTTGGCCTGGAGTCAGATGGACCTGAATTCATATTTGACTTTAAATGCTAACTATCTGTGTGACCTTGGACATGTCACTTAACCTATGCTTTGGTTTCCTCAAATGTCAAATGGGGAGAATAATACCACCTCCCTCCCAGAATTGCTGTGAGGATCAAATGAAGTAATTGTAAAGCTTATGGCATATAGTAAGCCCTTAATAAATGTTTATTCCTCTCCTTATTTCTCCCACACTCTTCAGCTTTCTGTTCCCTCATGTTTCTTGGGTGGTGGCTTCCTTTATCGTAAACTGAGGGTGAACAAACCCTCTGTGAGCACATCCAACCCCCCTAAAGTGCATCCATTAGAATGTGAGCTTCTTGAAAGAAGAGACTTTCCCCCCCTTTCTTTGTATCTTCATAGCTTAGCATAGAACATAGTGAACACTTACTAAATGCTTCTTGATTGATTAATTCATTTTATATGGTTCTCCTTTTATGACTTACTTTGTAATAAGCGTCCATGCCTCCCAGTGCAATCCTCTTATGTCCAGCTCTCAGTTGGCTAGAAAAATGAAGTCTGGCAAGTGTCTTTCAATGAAAAATTATTCTCTGGACTCAGTTATTGAGGGAGGCATAATAGGTTCATCATGTCCCTCTTATAATTCTATATTTCTCTCCCACTTAGACCCCCCCTTCCTCTTCCTATGTCTCTGACTCAGTCTCTCCTTCCCAGGTTCATATCTCAACTTCCACATTTACTCTAAACATTTCCTTGGGAAAATCATTTTTTGACATGTTTATTCATATGTAAAATGAAGAACTTGGATATGATGATTGTTATAATCCACCCCAGATATTAGTCCTATGTTCCTATTTTTTGAGTGTGAACTTAGTACTTTGGAGATTAAGAAATTAGAAAATATAGTCCCTGTGAATAAAGACCTTACAGTTCAAATGAAGAGATTTAACATGTGCTCAAGAACTAGCTAAATATCAATACAGGTAGTGTATGATGCAGATGTGTTCTAGAAATTCAAAGTCATTGATCAAAAGGGTCTGAGATAGTTACAAGGGACACTTAAAATATTGAGAATTCTGAGATAATTTATGTAAATTAATGTATGTAATTATGTAAATTAATAGATGAGCAAAGGCATAGATACCTTTGACATATTGTTTTATTTTGCTGTTCTTGTAATTACATATGAAAATTATGTGGGGAATAATACAAAATGAACCACAAAGTAGAATGTAAAGAGTTGATTTAAAGTCAGAAGAGCTAGGTTCACATTCCAGCTTCACCATTTATTACTTGTATGAGCTTAGGCAAAGCATATAATCTCTCATTCTCAAAGGAAATAATGATTATAAAAACATTTTACAAGCTGTAAAATGTAAAACAGTAATTCTTGAGAAATCTGCATCTAAATCTAGGTGAATTAGACGAATTAAAAAGGAAATAAATTGCCCATAAACAAACTGATTGGAAAGTACTTTTGCACACATCTTTATAAACCCAATGTTCTTATTCTGATATGTGTAAGGTCAGCTATATTGGGTTATCTAACATACCCAATAGAATTCCCATGAACTTAATCATATTATTTGCAAAATATTAGAGAATTTAACTAATGATTAATGAATGGAAGTCTCCAATTATTTAAGTGTTTTCTCCTATTATTACAATGAACACTTAGAGAAGTTTTACTGGACTTAGTTGCCTGGCCTCTTTATCTTTCCCTAAAGTTTTAAAGATATACTGTAAGTGTCTGTACAGTAATTAGGTGTACTGTTTTAGTTCTTTTATTCTGAATAGCTGAGAGAAAAGAATTTCAAATAAATATTTTATCAATGCCTTTTGTGAGATACATGTCTTAATTTTCAAAGATTATTGTATAAGTTACACCTAAGAAAAATGAAAATTATTTAAGTACAGTTCAACCAAAAAATAAGTTTAATGCTTTATAAAGTTGCCATTGCAACAAAATCTATTTGTGATATGATTGGGGAAAAGAACCATGAGTTATCCTGCTGTATCACCAGGGCAATAATAAGTATTTGTGCTCTCAAAAAGGAATAGGAAGAACAGATGGAGAGAGAGAAAGAGAGAGAGAGAGAGAGTTCTTTAAACTTAAAAAAATGAGAAGCAAATTTCACAAGGTTAAATGTGGCAGCTTTAGGAAATGAAAGCATTCCAAAGAGAAATATATTCACTCTTGTTTTTCAAGCCATTACAAAAATAGTTACTCTTGCTATTTTTAAAAATCTTAAAGCTCTCTCTCTCTTTCTCCCCTCCATTACTTTCAATATTTACTTTTAAAGTTATCATATCGTGTGGAGTCTATGGAGACTGATTGGATGGAGTTTTATCAGTTGCTTTGTATGAGACTTTATGTTTTAGAAGCACAATCTTGATTTTTCTGGTTTCAAATTCTTTAGAAAAAAATCTGGTTTTTTTACTCACCTATAATCAGTGCTTCTCTAAGTAGAGAAAGGGAGGTGCTAGTTATCAAGGTGCTTGCTTATACAAGTGGACTTAGATAGTTTGATGAAGAAATGAAGGTTATATGAGGAAAAAGGAGGTGCATAAAAATTGCTAATTCAGCCTTCCAAGGCAGAGCCCTTCATTAATTGAAGGCAAAGTCATGGTTTCCTGGTTTGTTTATTGTTCATTGATTTTAAGAAAAGCATTTGATTCAATAGAGCAAAATGCAACCTTAAAGAACCTGTTTAGAGAAAATTTCTTTCAGGCAGGCTTCAAAAATTACAAAACCCTCCATGAAAAATAACACTACAATGATCACTTTAGTCTTTAGTCTTTTAATTTCTACTCTCAAGGCAGGTACATTCAAATTTTCAGATGTCTCAATTCTGGGAGATAATTCAATAAACATTATTAAATAACTACTATGTGCTAAGGATATGACCTAGTAACATGAAAGCCAGTTTCTGTCCCTGGGCTTTCAATCTACAGATAACATACATAAAGAAGCAGAAAAGAGGTAGGGTAGGGAGAAATAGTGGAGGAGTGGATGGAGCATCAAGGGTATCTTGTTCCCCAGTGTTGAAACTAGGCAGGGCAGCAATGCAAAGTGGATATGTAGCTAACACACTAGATATAGAGCCAGGAGAAAGAAAAATCACCAAAATTTGATAGACCAGAGCTTTGGGATTTATCTAGTAAAATGAAATTCAGTAGTAGAAAAAAAGAAATCAGCTTCCCAACTAGAAGAAGGGAGAAGCATGGAGAGTGAGGATTCAACATTTATTCTGAAAACGATTTGGTTTGTTCAATAGATTGCACCCTCAATATGAAGTAACAGCGTGATATGACTGGCAAAAATGTGATCTTTGAGTTGAATTAAGAAGAGCAGAGATTCTGGGAACAGTGAGGTGATAATTTCACTATAAACTGTTCACATAATACTTAATCCAGGGAATTGCTTCTTCATTCCTATTCCATAACCAAAGCATTCTATCTCTCTTGTTTCTATGCACCTTCTCTGATTGACCCTAAAATTCCATTCATCTTCATCTTTGCTACTGACTTCCCTGACTTTCTTCAAGTCCCTACTAAAATTCCATCTTCTACAGGAAACCTTTCCCAATTCCTTTTATTTGTAGTGCCTACCCTTTTAAAATTCCTTTCTATTTTCCTATATATAACTTGTTTGTACATATTTGCTTCCTTGTTTCCTCTCCCAATTAGATTATGAACTCCATGAAGTCAGGGACTATTCTCTCTCTCTCTCTCTCTCTCTCTCTCTCTCTCTCTCTCTCTCTCTCTCTCTTTAGCAAAATATATGCCACATAATAAATACTTAAAAATGTTTATTGATTGACTATTGTATTACATTCTAGGTGCCATTTTAAGAAGGTAGTGATAAACAGGTGATGGGGAGGGCAATTGGAATGATGAAAAAGATTTTTGAATTCATATTATATGAGCATCAATTGAAGGAACTGGGCATATAGCCTGGAGGAAAGGAATCATAATACCTGTCTTCAAATATTTGAAAATCTATCATGTGGAAAAAGGTATTAGACTTGTTCTATTTGGTCCCAGATGGTCAGACTAGGAGAAATGGTTAGAAGTTGCAAGAAAAATCAGTTTAGATATTATACTAGGAAAATAAAACGAACTGTCTAAGAATTAGAATTGTCTGAAAATAGAATAGAGTACTTCTGAAGATGAGGTCCCAGTCAACCTATCAATCAACCAAAATTTATTCAATGCCTACTATGTGTGGGTACTCAGCTAGGCATTTGGAATACAAAGATAGTTCCTGTCTTCAAGGAGCTTACAATCTAATAGAGGATAACACATGCAAACAAAGAAATACAAAGCAACCTACATATAGAAAAATAGGAAATGAATAATGGAGATAATGTATTAGGGGTTAGGGAAAGCCTCCTGGAAAAGATGGGATTTTAGTTGAGACTTGAAGGAAACTGGGGGAGACAGTAGGCAGAGATAAGGAGGCAAAACATTCAAGGCATGGGAAACAGAAAAAATTTCTGAGTTGAGAGATGAAATTTCTTATTCAAGGAATAGCCAAGAAACCAGTGTCATGGTTGGAAGAGTAAGGAACAAGGAAACTATAAAGGTCAGAGTGGGATAGTTTATGAAGGACTTAGAATGCCACCCAAAAGCATTTATTTGATTCTGGGACAAAGTGATTCATTGGAGTTTATTGAGTAGAGGAAAGGGTGATATAGTTGGATCTGCATCTTGAGATCACTTTGGAGACTGAATGGAGGATGAATTAGAGTGAGGAGAAACTTGAGGTAGGCATGTGCACCAACAGTCTATTGCAATAGTATAGGCCTGGAGGGATGGGATCTGAAGTAGAGTTCTCCTTATTTGGGGGGTTCTTTAAGTCTGAAGTTCATTTTTCAGGTATGTTGTTAGATGGGATTTCTTTTCACATGTGCATTAGACTACAAGGCCTTTAAGGTTCCTTAGAATGATCAAATTTTGCAATTCAATGATCTCTTGGATTTGGTTTAAATAAAGGTAGACTTAAAATAATTATTAGTTTAAGTCTTCATCTTTTAGAATATTGAATTCTAAATTCTCCCCTTCCCTCTGATTCTTCTCTCACCCATTGAGAGAAATATAATATAAATCTTAATTAAAATCATGAAAAATATTTCCATATCAATGATATAGCAAAAAATAAAAAAGAAAGCAAAAAAGTATACTTCAATGTATACTCAAAATTCACCAGTTTTCTCTTTAGATATTGATAGCATTTTTTGATACAGAGTCCTTTGGAAAAGTCTTGGATCATTGTATTGATTAGGATGGCTAAGTTTGTAATGTTCTCCTGGTTCAGTTCACTTCAGTTTATATCAGTTCAATTAAGTATTCCTAGGTTTTTTTAATACCATCTTGCTTGTCATTTCTTATGGTACAGTAGTATTCCATTAAAATCATTTACCACAACTTGTTCAGCCATTCCCCAATTGATAAGCATCCTTTCAAATTTAAATTCTTTGCCATTACAAAATGAGTTACTATAAATATAATTATGCATATAGCTCCTTTTCATTTTTCTTTGATCTTTTTGGGATACAGATGTAGCAATGGTATGAAAGTAAATTTTTTCTATTGATGCCACATACATTTAAATGTTCCTAGGCATGAGTGACATCATTAAGGCATCAAACCCTGAAATATTAAAAAAAATTTCTTTTGTAAAATACTGTTTAGGCACAAAGGCTGTTAAGCCAAGAGGTTAAAGATAGACAAGCAATACAATCTGAAGAAACTCATATCATAAGGGGGGGGAACATACAGCAAATTTTAGTTAAAAATCAAGTGGAAAGGGGCAGCTTGGTGGTGCAGTGGACAGACCATTGGCCCTGGAGTCAGGAGTACCTGAGTTGAAATCTGGCCTCAGACACTTAATAATTACCTAGCTGTATGACCTTGGCTAAATTACTTAATCACATTGCCTTGCAAAAAAAACCCCCAAAAAATCAAATGTAAGGGTTCAATGATCCTTAGGGAACAGAGGTGAATCATACTGTAACATAAAGTGTTTAATATAATTTCCTTTAATAAGACCATTTCAATTTTTTAAAAAGAATTAATATATTTTCATTTAATTTAAGGCAACAGGGTTGAGTGACTTGCCCAAGGTCACACAACTAGGCAATTATTAAGTGTCTGAGGTAGGACTCCTAACACCAGGGCTGGTGCTCTATCCACTGTGCCACCTAGCTGCTCCAACCACATCCACTTTTGACATGGAATGATTTGATGGTACCAGGTACTTTGAAATATGAGAGGATATTTATCCTTGACAAATCATTTAAACCATGGATAACCCAGGTAGCTCTTTATTCCAATAAATTAAAGTGCATGTTCTAAACATCTAGTTGAGAATTCTCTACAGACATGTAAACAAACATACATACACACACACACACACACACACACACAAACACAAGGACCTCCCCAACTTCTGTAGTGTACAGAGGGAAAGCATCAGGTCCAAGACTACCCAGTTCAAGTTTCATATCTGATATATATATATATTTTCTTTCTGATCTCAGAAAAATCTATCATTGCTCTAGGCAACTTTCTAAGACTATAAATTAAAAAGCAATGATGATAATTGATAGAAGGCATTTCCTCATCTAAAGTAGAGATATACATATTCACTTAAATAACTATATGTGTATGTTTGTGTGTTTGTGCCAAACCTTTGATGTCATTCGTTTGAGAAACTCCAACTGTGCCCTTATGATCATGGAAACTTCATCCCCTAATTCATAGATCAGCAATTCATTTGTAATCATAATATCTGCAAAATTTTTGAAGTATAGAGAAGACAAGTCACTTGCCCTTGGTAATGGGGGATAAATGGGTCAGAGGAAGAACTATGACCTTTCTGAATATAAGACTGGCTTTCTATCCACCTTGACATACCCTTGTCAGTTGCTACACAGATAAACAATGGTTTGCATCCAGAATTGAGTTGTTGGAGGAAACCAGGTTAGATACTAGTTAAAACTCTATACAATATTTTCAATGATCTGCAAAATGAGGTGTCTGTTGGAGAAGAAAGACTATGATGGGGAAACAGAGGTTGAAGCATCTGAGCATATTGATTTATTAAGCAATGCAGGGTCAATTGAATAACAAACTGAGAACAGAATACCTCAGCTTGACAATAAACCCTGAAAACAGGAGGGGATAAATTTTTAGGGATTAAAAAAACAGAATGCTATAAACCACGATACAAAATTAGGCATACTAATTCTAACTGGTGGAAAGATTAGGGGCTTTCTGAATTGGGAGCGGGGATAAGTGAGTTTTGAGAATTGAGAAAGGAGGGAGTAAGTAGTTTTTCTGGATGTGAACAGGATGTCACTCAATTTTCATTATTAACATATAGGTAGAATTTACAGGAACATGAAATTTACATCTCAAAATGAAGTCAGTCTTACAAGATGGAGTTAAATTTGTTTCATGCAATTCGTACAATTACCACAGTTCTCTCACTGAGAAAGCAAAATATACATGGAAACTTATGATAAACTAATTTTCTTCATCAAGGTGATGTCAACATGCTCTCAAAGAATAGATGGAAAAAAATGCAATCATATTGATAATAACCAATGTTATGTCATATAGACTCTTGGTCTTATACAACCCCTGCCACCAGAACTTAGTCAAACTGTTGTATCAAACATTATATAAGACAGAAAACTTTGGGACTTATTTTCATCCCAGTCTTCATCAATGTTATTGTTCTTACTCTAAAATAATGCTAAATGGAATAATCATTTTAAAAGATTTAACATAAATGATAGAATTTCCACTTTGAAAGGGTGGTATAGACATATACACTTCTAATTTTCATAAAATCAAACTATATGTACAGAGAATACAAATAGTATTTCCAAAATAGTAGAAATCATATCTTGAGCAATTCAACTGACAAAGAATAGATTTATAGCTATAACTGCCATATACTTATTTAAGCAGTAATTAATCTTTTGTCAAATGTACCCACCATCTTAACTTTGATCATTTCCTCCATGTCAGTCTAGAATTGGTATGGTTTAATTTCCCTATGCAGTACATGCTTATTTTTTTCAAATTAGGATTTATGAATTTATTGCCTATTTGGAGTTCCATCTTATATAGGGACTTAGATTATGTGCCTTTCTAGAAACATGAGCATTTGCCTAAATCTAGTAAGAGGAAATTCAATAGGGGTAAAAATAAAGTCAGGTATACTTGGCCACAAAATTTTAAAAAATTTTTTTTATGGGCAAGAAGTTTTGAAAACAACCTGGGGGTTACTTTTGCATATCCTTTGGCCATTTGTCAATTGGGGAATGGCTTGTCTTTTTTTTTAATTTGACTCAATACTCTGTATATTTTAGAAATGAATCTTTTGTCAGAAATTCTAGTTGTAAAAATTATTTCACACCTGTACAAAAATATTCATATCAGCTGTTTGTGGTGGCAAAGAATGGGAAATTGAGTGAATGTATGTCCATCAATTGGGGACTTAATAAACTGTGATATATGTATGTGATGGAACACTATTATTCAGTTAGAAACCAAAAGGAATGAGAATTCAGGGAAGCCTGGAAGGATTTTTCAAACTAATGCTGAGTGAGATGAGCAGAACCAGAAGAACCCTAACAGCAACACGGGAGTGATGATTAACCTTAATGGACTTGTTCATACCGACAGGGCAACAACCAGGCACAAATTTGGGATATCTGCTATGGAGAATACCATCTGTATCCAGAGAAAGAATTGTGGAGTTTAAACAAAGATCAAAGACCATTACCTTTAATTTTAAAGAAAAAAAATTATCTTATTATGTAATTCTGCTATATATCATACTTTGTTTCTTCCTAAAGGATATGCTTTCTCTCTCATCACATTCAACTTAGATCAATGCATACTATGGGACTGATGTAAAGACTAGCAAACTGCCTTCTGTGGGGGTAGGAGTGGGCGTGGGGGGAGGGAAGCGAGATTAGGGGGAAAATTGTATAATTCAAAATAAATGAAATCTCCTAAAAAACAACCTGGAGATTTTGAATGAGTTGAACACTCAAAATGATTCTGCAGTGGACAATTGCATGTAGAAGCAAAGTAGTTAGGATGTAGGGCCTGAACTCAGGAAGATTCATTTCATGAGTTCAAATTTGATCTCAGATACTTACCAGTTGTGAGACCTTGGCAAAGGAAAATGCAAACCACTTCATTATCTTTGCCAAGAAATCCCAAAAAAGAGTCAAGAAGAGTCAGACACAACTGAAAACACAACCAACCACATATTGCAGCCAAGAAATGTAATATAATCTTGGAAAGAGAGAGACAAGAAAGACATCGTTTCTAGGAGGAGAGGAAATGATAACCTCATATACCTTTCTTTCATCAGATCTCATATGGACTTCTGTAGTATTTTCACTTCAGTTTAAGGCTAAAAACATTCCAGAGGCTACTAATCAGAATGAAGAACAGCTCTGAGTCTTTGTCACAAGAAGATCAAAGGAAAGAAATGAGTATATTTAGTTTGAAGAAGAGAATGATACCTCTATTCTTGTATATAAAGTTCTGTTATAGAAGGGAAGGATTAAACCTATTCTTTTTGACCATAGAGGGGGAGAACTAGGAGTAATGGTTGGAAGTGCTAAGAGGACCAGTTAAGTCTTGAGGTCAGGAAAAAATACAAAAACCCCCCAAAATAAACCTTTCAAAAAATCAGAGGTGTCCAAGAGTAGAATGGGCTACTTCGAGTTCTAGATTTTCTCCTCCCTGTAGGTCTTTAGGTAGAGGCTAGACCATCATTTTAGGGGGTTATTTAATGATGATTATTTCTTTTATCTATGGATTAGAATAGATAACTTCTGACCTCTCTTCCCACTCTCATTTGTTCCTTCTAATGCTAACATACAGTAGACACTTAATACATACTAGTCATTGATGATAACAGTGACACAATTAGCAAATTTTGATGCACTTCTTGAATATTTATCTAATTTTGACTTCTCAACAAGCACTGTTTAACTCATTCAAGTATCAAGTGAGTATTCAACTCACTCAACAAGTATCCATTTTCAGCCCACTACCTCTCAATCAACAGATGACATATCTCCTATGTTATTTATTGAGAAGACTGAGATCTTCCTTCTTCACAAAAAATACATCTTTATGTCTTCTTCCCCTTTTCACTTTAATTTTTTTCCTTTAATTTTAAGGCATTTCCAAGGTTAACTTCTTTATGTTTTCCTTGCATCTTCTCTTCCCCTGTTTTCTCTTGCTTCTGTCATCATTGCCATTACTTAGTGTCAGTGTCTCCTTCATTTATGATTACAAATATACTTCTCCCTAAAACAAGAAAAAATTATAAGCTTTTCATTGTTACAACACTCCCTCAAACTTTCATCCATTTTCCTCTCCTCTAATAAATTCATAAAATGGGTAATCTACAATTCTGTTTCTTATTTTTTCAATCTCATGAAATATATATAGCTTCTTATAATATTCTGTTGAAACTGCTCTCTCCATGGACATATATACCTCCATAATTGCCATATTTGCTAGCATCTCTGCCCTCTGCCCCTTTAACCCTTTAACATAATTTGATCATTTTCATTATCTTGTTAGTTTGTCTTCCTTTTACTTCTGAATCACTTTTTCTTTTTTGATTCACTCCCGATCCCTCCTGACACTCCTTTTGACGAATTGTTTTTATCCCACTTCCTAAATATATCCATTCCTTAGGTCTCCTTCCTTGACTGGATGAAGGTCTCTAAAGTGACCAAAGTGGGACAGTTAGGTGATATAATGGATAGAGCAAAGGCCCCAGAGTAAGGAGCACCTGAGTTCAAATTCAGCTTCAGACACTTGATACTTACTTGCTACATGACCTTGGATGAGCTACTTAACTCCATTGCCTCACAAAACCCAAATAATATTAATAATAATGATGATGATAATAATAATAATGATAAAATAAAGAGATCCAGGGACCTATGCTTGTCCCTTTCATGCTTTAAAACTCTTTATAGAGGCTTAAATAAAGGTATAAATGACTTGGTGACCAAATTTATAGATGTCATATATCCATAAGTGAACAAAATAATAACAATCCAAAAATATCCAAAAATTAGATCATGAAATTTCAAAAGTAAATAAAAATTCTTCCTTGAGTTCTAAGGTCAACTTTGCAAATAGACAATGGGCAGGCATTCAAAGTAAGTGATATGAAAAAGATCCGAAAAAAGACAGTTTTAGTAAACCATAACTTCAACAAATATCAGCAGTATGATATTGCAGCCATAAAAACTAACATGAAATGAGGGTATATTATGTGAGAAATAATGTGTGGCACTAGAAGTGACAGTACTGTTGGACTCCACCCTGCTCAAACCACATCTATTGACAACAATGCCACAATGATAACTTGGAGAGCATCCGGAAGAACATAAATAGGATAATAAAGGATCTTGATATCATTGTCATTGTCATCATGGTTGTCATCATCATCATCATCATAATCATCAATAGAGCTAGCATTTGGATAGTAACTGAGTATTTGCTTTACCTTTTCTTCCACTAAAATTTTTGAGTCTTTTTTTACTCTTGTGATTTCTCACATTATTATGGAATAATTTTTTGTAATACCATTTTGGTGCTAAATTACTCCCTCATATATGGCCTCAGCTCTGGCCTTGCTCCCTCATTTCCAACAGCTAACTGAACATTTCCAAATAGATATTCTGCTGCCAAATCAAACCTCAAGATTTTACAACTAGGCTCCATATCTTTATAACAAATGCCCAACCCTTTTGCTCAGAATTTCCTACTAAGTTCCTTATTCTGAGTCCCTAGGGTAAAAAACCTTGGTCTTACTTTTATGACTCTCTTTTCTTTACATATTTAATACTAAATCCTGTCTATTGAATCTTCACAGTTCTTATTCCATTCTTTCCATTCCTTTCCTGTCTTATTGAGATCCTCAGCTACCTTTCTCCTAGTTTTCTTTATTCTGGTCCTCATACATAGCTGTCATATGTTTAGTTGTCTTCCAATACATGACTTATCAGAAATCATATAGTAAGTGTGCTGTATGGATATAATTAAATTAGAAAATAGGAGATTTAGAGTGAGAGGAGCAAGACAACTACCTTTAAGGTCTTGAAAGGTTGTCAGATGGAAGATGCTTCAGACTGGTTCCAAGGCATCCTAAAGGGGGAACTAGAATCAATATGTAGATGACATAATGAGGCAGAGCTTAGATTTGATTTAAAGAATTGTCCCAAAGTGAAAAGGGCTACCTTAAAGGGTTGAGATTTTTGTTTTCTGTGTATTCAGAAAAAAAGAAATATTTTAAAAATTACTATATAGAATATGGAAGCATATGTATGTGGATATATTGGTACCTAATTTAAATATAGACTGATTTTATTTTAATGACATTGTAAAAGAAATCAAATATGCCTTCCTTCTCTTACAACTTTTGAGACAACAAAATCTGTTTTAGTATAATTTTAATTAGAATAGAGCAGCTTGTAGCTTTGGATAGTAACTGAGTATTTGCTTTACTTTTTCTTCCACTAAAAAAAAAATGGAATCTTTTTTTCACCCTTGTGATTTCTCACATTGTTATGGAATCATTTTTTGTAAAATCATTTTGGTGCTCAATTACTCCCTCATATATATCCTCAGCTCTGGCCTTGCTCCTGAACTCATATCCCTCATTTCCAACAGTTAACTGAACATTTCCAAATAGATATTCTGTGCCAAAGCAAACCTCAAGATTTTACAACTAGGCTCCACATCTCTATAACAAATGTCCATCCCTTTTGCTCACAACTTCTTACTAAGTTCCTTACTTCCATTAATGGTACCACTATTCTGAGTCCCTAGGCTAAAAACCTTGGTCTTACTTTTACATCTCTCCTTTCTTCCCATATCTAATTTTAAGTTCTCTCTATTGAATCTCCACAGTTCTTTTTGCCCCATCCTTTCCATTACTTTCCTGTCTTATTGAGATCCTTACCCTACCTTTCTCCTAGTTTTTCCTTATTTTTGTCCTTATAAATAACTGTCAGATATTTAGCTGTCTTCCAATACATTTTCTGATTCAATGACTGTCGATCAGCTAGCAAATAAGTTCAGACTTCTCAACCTTTCATGTGATCTCTTCCACAATATAGCCCTTATCCAATTTTCCTTCATTTTCTGCTCTCTAGATTTTAGGTAGCATGAATTACACACAGTTCTTCTGAGTGTCCTGAACTTTCTAACCTAAAGGCTCTTGCCATCCGGTATTTCCTAGCTATATAATATTTTCTTCCCTTTACATACTTAGATTTGTAAACTCCTTGAAGACAGAGAGTATTTCAATTTTGTTGTTATAGACTTAGTTCTAAGTGCAGTGACATACATTTAGAAAGTTTAAATAAGTGCTCATTAAATTGAATTAAAATAATTCCTTTCCTCTACAGCTCTGATTGATATTATGTATTTTCCAGTGATCAACAGAAATTCAACTCTGTTATGACCCCATCTCTGATTCTCATGTACAGGATGTGATTACTTTCCCCTCTTGTTCTTTCTACACTATGATTTTTATTTAGGTTTTTTTTTTTTTTACAAGGCAAATGGGGTTAAGTGGCTTGCCCAAGGCCACACAGCTAAGTAATTATTAAGTGTCTGAGACCAGATTTGAACCCAGGTACTACTGACTCCAGGGCCGGTGCTTTATCCACTACGCCACCTAGCCGCCCCTTCTACACTATGTTTTAAGGAAATTATTATTATATTTTTTTTTCAAAATATTTTGTGTTTTCAGAAGCTTTTGGGCAGGAACTAAGTCTTCTTCATCTTTATGACCATTGATGTTTCTATGGCATGTTGACAAAATAAAGAAAAATAATTATCTTGAATTTTTATGGTTCACAGTAAATATTCATCAAACATTGGCTTCATTGAATTGTTACATTGAAATGATTGAATAATGCTTTTCTTATTCTTGTCTTTAATTGCCATGGATTTTTCATATTCAGAGGTAACTTATAATATGACCTGTTAAACAGCACTAAGGAAGAGACAATCCTTCAATATGCTATGATTCCATTTGTCAAATAAATTACTTTTCTCTTAAGAATTTCCCAAAAATGAGTATTCTAATTTAGGTCCAGAAACAAAGTAATCTATAAGATCTTTCAGGGTCTAGAGAAGAGTATAGAGACTACCTTTGTAAATCTTTGTATTGGATAAAACTCTTTGTATCCATCAGACTTCATTTATAACTAAGCTATAATTCTTTCAGTGAGGGAATATGATATATTTAAAAAACACATGTTATCTGCAAGTTTTATTTGTTATTAATTGCTTTAGTTTCATTTATAGGACAGTTAGGAAGAAACTAACCAAAACTGCAACTATAATTGATCTCTTTGTAAAATTTGTATATTGGCCCAAATTTGGCAAAAAATAGTCAGTACTGGGATGGAAGGAAAAACTTTTTTTTTTCAGTTTCATAAGAGTTAAAGGTTCTATGAACTGAACTAATTATTTGATTGGAAATAAATATTGAGTCATTTTGGGAGCCTCAGAATAGATATGTATCTTGCAAGTATGAAATAATTCAATGAATATTTTTGTATCTCATATATATATATATATATATATAATCACTGTTCATGATTTGACTCTTAAAGTGTATCTTTAGTAAGGAATTATTGTTTCATTTATATTTACATATATTTATGAACTATTTAGGGCATCTAGGTGACTCAGAGGATAGAATTCCAAGTTCAGTCAGGAAGCTTTATCTTCTGGAGTTCAAATCAGATCCCAGATACTTCCTAGTTGTTTGCCTTTGGACAAGTCACTTAACTCTGTTTGCCTCAGTTTCATCCATAAGGAAAATAAACTGGAGAAGGAATTAGCAAAAGATTCTATTGTCTTCACCAAGAAAACCCCAGATGGGGTCACAAAGAGTTGAATATGACTGAAAAACATTTGAACTTAATGTGGGTTATATAATAATGAGTCAAGTTCCTTCTAACTTTAGGATTCTTTGATTCCAGAGATTATGAATAAAAGCTCTCATTTTAAAAAGTCAATGCATAGGTCAGCCTCAAGTGTTTCCTTTGTTCTGATGTTGTAGTATGTAGCTATTTTTAAAGTCTTAAATTATTTATTAGATTTGACTGAGGTGGAGACAACAAATTAAGCAAAATCCTAAATTTTAGTAACAAGACACTTTGTTTCCATAATAACCAATTGAATTAATCTAAGCTAATTGCTTACAGGCAAATTCAGGCTTTGCACAAGCAGAAATCCGTTTTATTTTATAGTTGAGTTTGAACTCTTAAGTGTAATTAGGCAAATGACTATATCTGAGTATAGTACATCCAAGTACATAAAATTAGATATATTTGATTATAGAGACTTCAAGGGGCATTTTTTCCTTTCCCTTTTTTATTTATTTTTTCCAAATTACATTCAAAGATAGTTTTCAACATTCATTCTTTTGAATGTTGAGTTCCACATTTTTCTATCACTCTCTCTTCCCTCCTCTATCCCCTGGGTAGTGAACAATCTGACATATAATCTGTACAATTGTGTTTAACATATTAGGTATGTTATGAAAAAAAATTAGAATGAAGGGGGGAAACAATCATGAGAGAGAAAGAAAAACATAAAAAAAGTTTTAAAAAGTAAACGGTAGACTTCACTTTGCTCTGCATTCAGACTCCATAGTTCTCTCTCTCTGGATGTGGATGGTATCTTTCATAACAAGTCTCTCATTATTGTCCTTGATCACTGAATTGCTGAGAGGACCTGTGTCTAACAGAGTTGATCATCTCGCAATGTTGTTGCTACTATGTACAATGTTCTCCTGGTTCTACTAACTTCACTCAGCATCATTTCATGCAAGTCTTTCCTGGCTTTTCCCGTTATTTGTTATAGAAAATTTTTTTCAGCCTTTTTCATCAAGGACCAATTTTTTAACCTAAGAATGAAAATGGAAAAAAAAAAACTAATGACAGGTAAAAGAGAGAAAATTGTTTTATAAAAAAGACATGGTATGAGAATTGACTATTATTTAGCAAAAGTTTCCATTACAATTTGACTGCCCTTAAGTCTTATAACCTTAAAGGAAGTAGAAATACAAAAAAAAAACCCCTATAGAAAACAATGTAATATCTTTAATTTAGTGATCCTCAAGGTTGAGCTCTAATTTTCACTAGATGACAAGAAATGAATAGAATTATCAATCACATGAATGTTTTTGAGTGTCATTACTCTGCAACAATGTTTTATAGAAAAGAAAATGAGGAAAAAAATTGAGAACTGCTGGTCTAAACAAAATTCCAAGACTATCGATCATTTCTTGAAGTAGACTTGGTCCTGGATTCTTGTCATGAATATATAAGACTTGGTATCCTTATGTAGGAGGTTTAAATTAGGTTATTCCCTCTATTTTTTTCCTTAAAGCACTTGGGGTTGCCACTAAATCTTATGCATATCAGAATTTATACTTTATTGGTCCCCTAGATCCATGGTTTCATTTCTGTAGGCATTTTCTCCACTCATTCACACAACACCATTTTGTGGGACAGGGGCTCAGGACCTATAATTTCACTACTGGAAATTTCTTTCCTTTATAGTTGGGCAAGTCAAATTCCTTTGAATGCACAAGGGAACTTTGCAATGTCATTGACTTTGTTGCAATCAGTACAATTTTTCCCTCAAGCAGGAGAATCTGGAAAACATCACTTTCCTTGAGGATAGTGCTTTACCTTCCCTAGTTCAACCTCAAGTCTGTACTGGATCTTCTTCAAATTTCTAATACTTTCACCTTGCATACATCTCTTAGCAAGATGTGAACAACACTATCTTAGCTTTAAAAACTAAAGATGAGTAATATCACACAGTGGACATGAAAAGGCATGTGTGGGGGGGTGAGCAGGCTGTAGCAAATAATCAATGTAGAATGTCAATACGAAGAATAATAAAGGTTGTAATCAAGGAAGAGAAAGTGACTGGTCATATCAAAATAACAAGGATGACATATGGATAACTCGAGTTGTCTACTAGGACCCTCCTGATATTAAGAGAAAGTAAGGAAAGGGTTGTATTATATTGACTCCTTAAGGCAGGATTTTAGAATAATATAACCTGCCTAGAGGCAGCTAGGTGGTAATCTGGATAAAGTTCTGGACCTTGAATCAGGAAAACTTGAATTAAAATCTTTCCTTAAGCGTTTACTAGTTCTATGAACCTGAGCAAATCATTTAACTTTTGTTTGATTGTTTCCTCAACTGCAAAATGGGGATAATAACACTTACTTCCAGAGGCTGTTGAGAGGAAAAAAATAGTTTAATATTAGAAAAGCAGTTAGTACAGTGTTTGACATAGTAATAAAGACTTGGTTTTTTCCTTCCTTCCTAATATGGGGCAAGAGTCATACAGAATGGGGAGGCATGGATAAGGTGTCATCTTCACTTTTGATGAGATCACAAATCTATTTGAATATCTGTGAGGGAATTCGTTATGGAGATCTTCTGCTTTATATTCTTAAGGAGTCATTTGTGGGAAAGAGTTTAAGTAACTTAACCAAGATCATACATCCAGTTTAAATTTGAAGCAGTAATTTGAACTTGGGTTTTCCTAACTACAAAATCATATATGGACAATTGAATACTGCCTCTCATTATCAGCATGATAACATAACAACACTAGCATAATTAACATGATGAACATTTGCATAGCTTTTAAGGTTTGCAAAAATGATTTACCTACATCATCTCATTTGATTCTTAAAATAATCTTATGAAGTAGGAGCTACAAGTGTATTAACATCTGACAGATGAGCAAAGCTGTCTGAGAGAGGTTAAGTGATTTTCTCAGGGTGATAAATATAATTGGGATTTGAACTCTAAGTTCTATGTTATTATTCTTTGCACTAAACCTTGCTATTTCTCACAGTTTGTTCTTTCATCAGTATCATTCAGTGTCAAAATATTTAGCTTAGTAAAATAGAATTTATAGAATTCTATTTTATTGTTTTCCCCTACCTCTTTTTAATTAGTTTCCTTTCTCTCACAACTTTTCTATGACCTATGAATTATGACATCTCTACATTTGAAAAGAACTTTGAGGTTTGAAGTTTAAATCATTAAGATTTACTCTCTTATGGCACTTAAAATAGTTATAGGTCATCTACTAAAAGCCCGATTGGCATTCATTGGCTTACAGTATAAGCTGCCAAATTTGCTTCTGCATTGGTAAATGTGTTTTTAGGACATGGTGGCAAACCTGCTAGGATTTCCTTGCAATGAGAAAGATGGCCTTTAAGTCTCAGTAGTGTGAATAATAAAGCAGCAGGACAATATATCATGTGCCAAATGGAGACAGAGGCCAAACTCTTAAGTGGAAGTGCTATTGGAGACAGTACAAAAAGAAAACCTTTGTGGTATGAGTTCCAGTTATTTCTCTTTGTAGATGAAATTTGGTATCTTAAAAGATCTCTAGGAGAGAATTTTGTTGAGAAATATTCTGTTCTTGGGATTTTGGTAGAGGCAATAATGGTAACAACAGCTGCTGCCATGAAAACTCCTTTTTATAGAGAACTTTACAGTTCACAGGTTGCATTGTTCTACCTTTAATAGAATTCTGGAGTAATCCTTCTGTGGGAAAATACTTTGTTGTACCAAATTAAGTACTAATAAAAAGCAAATTATCCCAACTTCATTTTAGAGTCCAGCAACAAATTTTTAAAAATATTATATTGATGTTTTAGTTTTCTCATAAGAGAGTCAACTAAAGGTGTCATGATTAGCACATTCCTTTGCCACCCCCCCAACCTCTAGTTATGGAATGAGAGTACACCTATTTACACTCTCTTGCATAATCCCCATCAGTGATCAGCAGATGGTTAAAGTGAAGATTGTATTCTCCGACCATAGAACTGAGGGACATTAGTGAATTCACAAGGGAATTAAATGCATGATCCTAGACTTATTGTCATCTTATGCTATTCAAGTGAATTCATAGATTTAGACCGGGAAGGGACCTCAAAACTTGAACTCAGTGAGGTTAAATGACTTACCCAAGGGCATACAAGTAGTACATAGCAAAAGAAGAATTTGAATTCCATCCCTTGAATCCTCTAAGCCAGTGCAGAGCAATAGACTGAAGAACTCATTTAACTATGTTCTTTTTATGATTTTTTTAATGGGAAACATTCACTTTTATCTGAGACTTTTTGTTATATACTCAGTCAGTCAGAAAGATTTATAAAGCACTTACTACGTGAGCAACTAGGTGCAATGAATAGAATGCCAGACCAGGAGTAAGATTGGAGTTCAAATCTAGTCTCAGATACTTACAAGCTGTGTGACCCTGAGCAAGTTACTTTAGCTTGTTTTTCTCAGTTTCCTCATCTGTAAAATGAAATAGCAAACTTTTCCAATATTTCTTCCAAGAAAACCCCAAAAGAGAAAATGAAGGGTTAGACATGACTAAAAAGACTGAAGAACAATAGAATTAGATATGCTGTTCCATATAATACATCAATGGGAAAAGACATTCCTTTCTTCAAGATACTTAAGTTCTAACACAGAAAGCAAGTCAGAATGACAGTAGACTCCATTAAATGCAAATTTTCAGACTTGTTAATGATGACTGTCCTGGTCAACCAAGTAGCAACAATCACAACCACAACAACTACAATAACCCCCTTCCCCACCACCATAATCACTTACAACAATGATCCAAAAAAAATCAATTAATCCCAGAATCAGCTTATATTACTGCAGCAACATTAATGAATGACTCTCTGAAGAGGTTTTTCTGAAGTCTGTTGAAGAGCCTATGCCTTTTTCCTTTAGCTCACCAACAGCTCCCACAATTACATGTGCTATATAGCATATCTTTGAGTTTGCTGGAGCTTAATACAAAGTCAAATAACTTAAAATCTGTTTAATGAAAGGGAAGAAAATGACTTTAATGTTAGCATTTTTTAAAAAGTTGCAAACAAGGAATTAAAGAAGAGTGAAGAATGCTACTGAAGAAATGTAGGAGTGACAAATAAGGTGAGTCTAACATAATACAATATCAATGGTAAAGTAAGGAAGATTCCAGCATTGTGGATAGACTTTCAGGGACAAACTTATAGTAGAGGATGGGCAAGAATTGGACAGAATGGTCATGAATGGACTGTCAATTACCTGGTTAGAAAGAGCACTCATATTGATGATATCATAAATAAATCAACAAGCATTTGTTAAGTACCTTCTTGTTCACTTAGGGAAAAAATGACAAAAACAATAAAAGAAAGAAAAACAGACCAATCTCTTGCCCCCACAGAATTTGCATTCAAGAATACAATTAAGTTGATAGAAAATATAAACAATAATTATTTCATGATTTTTGTCAAAAAACTTTAATAGTTACGGAATCAAGAAGGGTTTTGTTTAGGAGATTAAATTTTGGATTGAAATGGAAAGAAAATAGGGATTTAAAGAGATGGGTATAAAGCAGAAGTGTTGCAAATTAAAATAACTATGAGGTATCACTTTACACCTATCTGTCTGGCCAAGGTGAGGAAAAAGGGAAAAACGTTGGAGAGGTTGTGGGAAGATTGGGACATTGATGCTTTGATGGTAGAGTTGTGAATGGATCCAACCTTTGTGGAGAGCAATATGGAATTATGCCCAAAGAGCAATAAAAATATTCATTCCCTTTGACTCAGCAATTCCAATTCTAGGACTATATCCAGAAGAAATCATAAAAAAGGAAAAGTCCCAAATATTCTAAAATATTTAAGGCAGCTTTTTGTAGTGGCAAAGAATTGGAAATTGAGGGGATAACCATCAATTGGAGAATATCTAAACAAGCTATGGTACATGAGCATTATGGAATATTATGTTCTACAAGAAATCATAAATGGTTGGACTCTAGAGAATCATGGAATGAGTTACAGGATCTGATGCTGAATGAAGGGAGCAGAACCAAAAGACCATTGAACACATTAACAGCAACATCATGAGATTATCAACTTTGATAGAAGCAGCTCCTTTCAGCAGTTCAGAGAGCTAGGAAAATTGTATTAGACCAGCTATGGACCAGATTATTAGGGGAAGAGAAGCAAAACAACAATAGCAACAAAACCCAAACTGAAACCAAAAATGAAAAAACAACCCTTCAGAATCTGATGAACACTTTATAAAAATTATCTATCTCATTCCCTTAATCCTAATTCCTCATAACAAACACAACTAATCTGTAAACATGTTTATAAAAATATTTATTTACATTACTAATCTGACTGCTGCTGAGGGGAGTGGGGTGGGAAGGAGGGTGGGAGGAAATTTTGTAGCTTAAAAATATACATGTGCATATGGGTGAAAAAAATAAGCATAAGTTATATAAACACGTGTTCCCAGCATCAGAATAGTTAGGGCAAAGACACAGAACTATGAGATGGAATTTAATAGGAAAAGAACAGCAAAATGGTTAGTTTGGCTATAATGAGCAGTTGATGGAGGAGAATAATATAGAATAAGGCTGAAAGTTAAGTAAGAGTCAGATTCTGAAGGGTATTGAACAACTAATGAAGAAAACAACAAATTCTAGCTTAATTTAGGGGAAAATAAAAATAACCTGTAGTATAAGAAAGGAATTCTAAGGGGAAAAAATCATCTAACTGCATAAATTCAACAATTTTATTCATTTTGAAGAAAAAAATGAAGGTATTTTTAGCCAAAGGAGGTACACAAAGATGAGAGATTAAAGCAAATACACAAAGTAAAGGCATATAAAGTAAAATTGCTGTGGTTTAACTGCTATGCATGGGATCATTTATTGGCATGGCTTAAGAAATAAAATATTAAAGGATTATTGACTGTAGCAAGTAGTATAAGAACTCCCATGGCCCTGAAATTGAATAATAAGACAAAAGCAAAAATAAGTTTTCCAATGGGAAAAGACTATTTTTTTATGGACCTTTGGATATGGAACATCTAATTTATTCATAGCCCTTTGGAACAGTGCCAAGTTTCTAGAAATATAACCATGGAATAGTGATTTCTATTACTGATTTCACAAGAAGTTTAAATACCAAAAAGAGATGTGTGTAGTTTACTTTTCAGATGATAAGGAATCATTGAAATTTAGTGAGAAAAAAATGACATGATCATATCTACTTGTGTTTTAGGAATATGTAAAGCTGGCATATAATGAGGTTTAATAATAAAGATTATTATTAAATAATGATTTTGATAAAAAAGATGCTTAATAAATGATTATTGTTTGCTTGAATGTACTTGACAAGAGAGTAATGAGACATAAAAGCCAATTAGAAAGTAACTGCAATATTCACATGAGAGGTAGGTAATACAGACTTGAACTAGGTCAGTGTTCATATAGATATAAAGAAGAGGTACAACTGATAAAATTTGACAGCTGTTTGGACATGTAAGTTAAAAGAGAATGAAGAATCTTGGATAATTCTGTGGTTGAGAATTGGAGTGGGGGAGGGGACTGGAATGATGATGGTGTCCTCAAAAGAAGCAGCAAAATTTCAAAGGAGTATGTTGATTTTTATATTTAAGTTTGAAAAACAGAATATCTGGTTGGACATGTTTGTTATATGGAAATGTGAGATTACATCTGGATGTTATATTCATTTAGATGATAACTCTAGCCAGAGGTGTCAGCGAAGTCACTGATAGAATACAAAGAGAGAGGGAAAATATAGAAAACATTTAGTAAATTTTTATTGACTGTCTTCAGGAAATTATCAAATAAAATTTCTACAGAAATAAATTATTTTGACAACTGAAATTGTGAGTAAAATAATCAATTGCATCATTAGTAATAGTGGATGTTGTGATGTTGTTACCTAATGGTGTGACAATTTTAAATAAATTTCCCACAATTGTTTTCTCAATTTTTAACATTATACAAATAGCAGGTAAAAAAGTTTTGAAATATGAATGCATATAATCACAAACTGTATTTAGTTGATTATTTTATAAGATAGGTGATAGATCTAGTTTGATTTTTGGTTTATTTTTAGCAACTATTATGAGTGAAGGGGAATGGACCTGTGTTATAGAAGGGACTTATTTGACTTTAATACTATCTCTCAAAGAGATATTGTTTCCAATATGCAGAATCTAAAAATACTTAGAATTTCTTATGTTTGAGATATATTGTTCTTGAAAAGAATAGAGCATAGACATTATCTATCATTTGAGTGGCATATTTTATAAACTCTGATCAAAAATACTCATGTAAAATGTACCTGTATTGAAAAATGACATTCACATTTATATGTAACTATACTTCTTTCAAATGAAAACTTTTTAGCTGAATATTATTGTCAATAAGGGGAAGAATATGCATTTTTTAAAATGAAGAGCCATTTACATTCAAGTAAAATGAAGCTTGTAAAGTTCAATTGCCTATAATCTCTCTAAGCTTTTTTAAAATGCACTTTTATTGAGCTTCTGTGTGTTATAGCTTTACTCTGGGAAGAAGAATGTTTTTATGGGGAAACACAGTAAAATATTATAAAAGAAACCCAGGAACATGTTTTATTTAAATGAAATAACAAATAACAGAGATAAAGGTGAAAGTTGGAGGAAGAAAGGGTTTAGTCAATGGAACTCAATCTTTTCCTAATCATTCCTGCTATAGAAAGTGTGGGTTTTTTGAGATTTCTGGTATTATCAGACACAGCTTGTACTGGTATTAACAGTGTCAGTGCCTTATTCTGCAGGATTTGGAACTGGAAGTTATCTTATAGATCATTAAATTCAACCCCCCCCCCACATAGAATGGATTATTATTATTATGGATGTGAAAGTTGAGTTCTAGTGACTTTTTTGAGATTGTACAGGTAATGTCCAGAAGAGCCAAGGTACAAATTCAGCATTCTTGACTTCAAATTCAGTTTTCTTTAAATGACAATATGCTCTTTTTTCTACAGCACTTTATTTCTCATTCTATCAATATATGGATGAATGTACAAGAGAAATGGAGAATGATAGTGCTAACAATAGGGCTAATTTAGACAAAAATTCAATGAATATTTATTTTGTTGTAGAATAATTACATTGAACTTTAATTTCTGTAAGATTTTACTATAAGAAGTATAAATTGCTTAACCCTGGAACAAGGTGACACACATTTTTCCTACAAAAGAAAACAGATCTTGCCATGAAAAGTATCTTATTTCCGTGTTGATGGGAAAAGGTAGTAGCAGGAGATGATGAAAAAGGGGGGGGATGCTATTCTTTTTACAAATATATTTACGGCAATGGGGTTAAGTGACATGCCCAAGGTCATACCACTAAGCATTTATTAAGTGTCTGAGGTCATATTTGAATTCAGATCCATCCTGACTCCAGGACTGATGCTCTATTCATTATGCCACCGAGCTGCCTGGAAATGATACATTTAAAGATTTGTAAAAGAGATATTCTTATAATGTATCTTTGGTACTAAATGTCCTAGTCATTCCCTTCTTTGGTGGAACTTCTTTACAAGTCTTTAATGAAATACTAGTAATTCCAAAGGTCTTATATCATGATGGTTCATGACAATAGGGAAAGAGGTCTCCAAAGGTGTGTTGACACTAGGAAGTTTAATGTTTTGTCAATAAATTAGATTTTAAAATAGATGATTTTTTTAATTGAATTTGGACATTAGCAGTCAGAAAGATGTTGGGATGACATTTGGGTTCAAGAAAGTAACTTCATAAATAAAAGACTGATAAGCATGGTCAGACTGCAGTTTATCTAAACAATTCGATCTGGAGATTTTAGTGAACTTCAAGCACAGCATGAGTCATTTGTATGTTATGACAGTGGTCTTGGTCTGCACTAAGAGGCATATCTTCCTTGAATGAGTAGGTCATATTTCTGTTGTACTTTTTTGTTAGAACTGTCTGGGCTGTTGTGGTCAATTCTTGGCAATGCCATTTATTAAGGGCTTTGATAGCTGGAGAACATCTTTACAAGGGCATGCATAATGGAAAGTCTATGTCACTGAGGATTTAGGCTTGTTCTTTTTGGACTCAGAGGGGAGAGCTAGCAACAAATGAATGGGATTTTCAAAGAGGTTAATTAGATTTCTTATAAAGAAAAACAACAACAGCAACTATCTAATGATAATTTATTCCAAAGGTAAAGGGTTGCTTTACAAGGAAATAGGTTCATTATTCTTAGAAATCTTTAAAGAAAAGATGGGTGAGCAATCGTTGTGACTATTTTATTGAAGATCTTTCCATTTTCTGCCACTGTGGTTCTTTCCAATTCTGAAATTCCATAATACTATAATAATGTAGCAAAAAAATTAATGAGAGAAATATTATTTAAATTTTATGGGGAAGCTAAGATTTTGATGAGTTACATGGCTTTCCCAAGATGGAATAGCCTGCACTCAAAAGAGCCAAATGTGAACTGTGGTCAGATGACTCCAAGTATCCTATATATAATACATTATATACATTTCACAGAGATCACTTTCAATGTGCTGCCTTGCATCTTAAGAAGAAATAATATTTCAGTAATCAGGTAATGGAAGGAATTCTGTCTCCAAATGCTTAGGTCTTATATTAGAATTATAGGGGGTTATTGGGCAGAAGTGATGGCCACATCCAAAAGTGATGGTCGCAGTCCAGATTAGGTGGGATTTTTTGCTAGAAATTAGAGTGCCGCTTAGCCAGGTATGATTTAGTAATAAATAAGAACTTCACAGAGAAATTGTGACTGTTCAATTCAAAAACTAATTGAAATTCAAAAACAAAACAAAACATTAAAAAAAACAATTTGAAATAAATGGGATGCTGAGAGAATTAGTGAACAAGTCTGTACAAGCAAATGGAACATCAGATGGGGGGGAAATTTTAAAGCTCTGAACAAGCTGAAATTAAAGAAAGATGTTATCTATTTTTTTAGCCATCTTTAGCTTTCCACCTTAAGACTCATGGTCTACCCATGATCCTAAAGGGGGAAAAATAATCAATCATAAAATTAAAAGACATATTATTTTATATGATATAAATATTTTATTTATTTTCCAATTATGTACAATAATAGCTTCTATTTATAATTTTTTTGTAAGATTTTGAATTTTAGAATTTTCCCCCACCTTCTCTTTCCTCCCCTCCCCCTCTAGAGGGCAATTTGATAATCTTTACATTGTTTCCATGCTATACACTGATCAAAATTGAATCTGTTGAGAGGGGGAAAAAATCCTTGAGGAAGAAATAAAATACTAGAGATCACAAAATTATGTATTACTTAAGAGGGCTTTTTTTAAAAAAAAATTGAAGCTTATAATCTTTGGTCTTTGTTTAAACTCCACAGTTCTTTCTCAGGATACAGATAGCATTCTCTGTCACAGATACCCTAAAATTGTCCCTGATTATCGCACTGATGGAATGAGCAAGTCCATTAAGTCCATTTAGGTTGATCATCACAGGTAAGCTATTCCTTGATCTCCTAGTTTGCTTATAATATTGTCTTTTATGTCTAAATCCTTTATCCATTTTGATCTTAGGTATAGGGTGTGAGATGTTGGTCCAATCCAAGTTTCTTCCCTAATACCTTTCAGTTTTCCTACTAGTTTTTATTGAAGAGACAATCCTTATCCCAGAAGCTGGACTCTAGCATTATCAAACAGCAGATTATTATAATTATTTCCTGCTTTCTCTTTTGCACTTAGCCTATTACACTGATCCACCACTCTATTTCTGAGCCAGTACCATACAATTTTGATGACCAATGCTTCATAATATAGTTTTAGATCTGGTAAGGCTTAGTTGCATTTTTGCATTTTTTTCATTAAATTCCTTGATATTCTTGATGTTTTGTTTCTCCATACAAATGCAGTTACAATTTTTTTCTAGCTCACTAAAGTAATTTTTTGGAAGTTTCATTGGTATGGCACTAGATAAGAAGTTTAATTTAGGTAGAATTGTCATTTTGTCATTTTTTTATTATATTAGATCAGCCTATCCATGAGCAGTTGATATTTGCCCAGTTATTTAAATCTGATTTTATTCGTGTGAGAAGTATTTTATAGTTGTTTTCATAGAGTTTCTGAGTCTGCATTGGCAGGTAGACTCTCAAGTATTTTATATTGTCTGAAGTTATTTTAAGTGGGATTTCTCTTTCTAGCTCTTTCTGCTGTATCTTGCTAGTGATATATAGAAATGCTGAGGATTTGTGTAGGATTATTTCATATCCTGTGATTTTGCTAAAGTTGCTAATTGTTTCCAATAGTTTTTGAGATGATTTTTTAGGATTCCCTAAGTATACCATCATGTCATCTGCAAAGAGTGAGAGTTTTGTCTCTTCCTTACCAATTCTAATTCCTTCAATTTCTTTTTCTTCTCTTATCGCTGAAACTAACATTTCTAATAAAATATTGAATAGTAGTGGTGATATTAGGCATCTATGTTTCACCCTTGATCTTATTGGGTATGCCACTAGCTTATCCTCATTGCATATAATGCTTGTTGGGGCAGCTAGATGGCTCAGTGGATAGAGCACCAGCCCTGGAGTCAGGAGTACCTGAGTTCAAATCCAGCCTCAGACACTTAGCAATTACCTAGCTGTGTAGCCTTGGGCAAGCCACTTAACCCCATTGTCTTGCAAAACAAACAAACAAACAAACCCCCCATTTAATGCTTGTTGATGGTTTCAGATAGATATCTTTTATCATTCTAAGGAACAATCCATTTATTCCTACTCTCTTTAGTATTTTTAGTAAGAATGGGTGCTGTATTTTGTCAAAGGCTTTTTCAGCATTTATTGAGATAATCATATGATTTCTTTTAGTTTGTTATTGATATAGTCAATTATACTAACAATATTCCCAATATTCAACTAATCTTGAATTCCTGGAATAAATCCTGCTTGGTCCTCCTAGTGATAACTTGCTGGGATTGCTTTGCTAAGATTTTATTTAAGATTTTTGCATCCATATTCATTAGGAAAATTAGTCTATGAATTTCTTTCTCTGTTTTGATTCTTCCTGGTTTAAGAATCAGTGTCATATTGTTGCCTTAGAAGGAATTAAACAGAGTTCAATCTTAACCTATTTTTTCCAGAGGTTATATAGAATTGGAATCAATTATTCCTTTAGTGTTTGAGTGAATTTGATTGAATTCACTTGTGAATCCATATGGCCCTGAAGATTGTTTTCTTAGGGAGTTCATTGATGCCTTGTTGAATTTCTTTTTCCAAGATAGGGTTATTTAGATATTTAATTTCCTCTTCATTTAACCTTGGCAACTTATACTTTTGTAAGTATTCATCCATTTCACTTTGATTATCAAATTTACTGGCATATAATTGAGCAAAATAGTTCCAAATTGTATTCATTAATTTCCAGCTCATTTGTGGTGAGTTCATTTTTTTCTCATTTTTCATGCTAGTAATTTGATTTTCTTTCTTTTTTTAATGAAATTAATCAAAATTTCATCTATTTTATTGTTTTTTAATAAAACCAACTCTCAGTTTTATTTATTAGTTCAATAGTTTTCTTCCTTTTGATTTTATTAATTTCTCCTTAAATTTTAGAATTTCTAATTTGGTATTTAATTAAGGGCTTTTAATTTGTTCTTTTTCTAATTTTTTTAGTTGATTTCTTCTTTCTCTATTTTATTCATGAAAGCATTTAGAAATATGGTATATCCTCTAATCACTGCTTTAGCTGTATTCCATACGTTTTGGTATGTTATCTTGTTATTGTCATTGTCTGGGATGAAATCACTAATTCTATCTATAATTTGTTGTTTGATCCATTCATTATTTAAAATGAGGTTATTTAGTTTCCAATTAGCTTTAGGTCTATCTCTCCATGGCCCATTATTACACATGATTTTTATTGCATTATGATCTGAGAAGAAAGTTTTCACTATTTCTACCTATCTGTATTTCGTCATGAGGTTTTTATGCCCTAATACATGATCAGTTTTTGTGTAGGTGCCATGTATTACAGAAAAAAAATATATTCCTCTCTATTCATATTCAATTTTCTCCAAAGGGTCTATGTTTGCTAACATTCTATTACCTCCTTAACTTCCTTCTTGTTTATTTTATGGTTGATTTATCTAATTCTGAGAGAGAGAGAGGTTGAAATCTCCCACCAGTAGAGGTTGCTGTCTTTGTCTTCCTATAACTCATTCAATTTCTCTAAGAATTTGCATGCAAGATCACTTGGTGCATACATATTTAGTTTGAAATTGCTTCATTGTCTATGGTACCTTTAAGGAGGATATAATTTCCTTCCTTATCTCTTTTAAGGAGATCTATTTTTGCAGTTGCTTAGTTTGGATAAGGATTGCTATCCCTGCCTTTTTCACATCACCTAAAGATAATATAACCTTTTATCTTTACTTTATATGTATCTCTCTGCTTCAAATGAGTTTCTTTTAAGCACCATATTGTATGATTCTTGTTTCTAATTCACCTTGCTGTCAGTTTACATTATATAGAAGAATTCATCCCATTCACATTCCACATTATAATTACTAACTCTTTTTTTTTTTTAGGTTTTTGCAAGACAAATGGGGTTAAGTGGTTTGCCCAAGGACACACAGCTAGGTAATTATTAAATGTCTGAGACCAGATTTGAACCCAGGTACTCCTGATTCCAAGGCCAGTGCTTTATCCACTGCGCCACCTAGCCGCCCCAATTACTAACTCTTAATTGCCCTCCATGCTATCTTACCTGTTTGTATTTCCCCATTTTCCCCCTTTATCCCTATTTCCCAGTATTTTGCTTCTAAATATCACTTCCTTCAGTGAAGTATTTGCCCCCTTATATCCAACCCTTCTCCCCCTTCTTTCCATTTGCCCTTTGCCCTTTCTTCCTTCCCTTCCTTCTTTTCTTCCCCTTCCCCTTCTTAATACTTGAAACTTAAGGTAAGCTTCTAAACTTGAGTTTAATCCTTCTTTGAGTCAAATATGATATATAAGACAGTTCTCTCCTCCTCCCTTCTTCCCCTACATTGCAATAGGTCCTTTGCACTTCTTCATGTGTAATTTACCTCATTCAGTTTTTTCCATTCACCTGTCTCTTTACTGCCCCCTTTTTTCTTTTTTCAATCATTTATTTATGTATTTAAAAAATTTTTTTTTGACTTTTGCAATTTTCCTTCTAATCTTACTTTCCTCCCCCCACCCCGAAAGAAGTTAGTCTATTAGTCTCTACATTGTTTCCATGGCATACATTAATCCAAGTTGAATGTGATGAGAGAGAAATCATTTCCATAAGGAAGAAACAAAGTATAAGAGATAGCAAAATTACATAATAAGATCTTTTTAAGGGGATATTATTTTTAAATCATTCTATCAGAATCATGGACAAGTCATGAGCATCCATTACTTCTAGTTAAATGTATTCTCTCTAATAGAGTCACAGTTCTCATGAGTTATGAGATCCTTTCTCCCAAGTGAAGATATAGCCAGTTTCATCTTATTTGATAACAGTTTTTTTCTTTTTCCCTTTTTCCTTTTTCATGTGTTTCTTAAGTCTCCTGTTTGAAGTCCAAATGTTCTATTTAGTTCTGGTCTTTTCATCAAGAAAAGTTGGAAGTCTTCTATATCATTAAATGTCTATCTTTTCCCCTAGAAGAGAAGACTCAGTTTTTCCAGATAGTGAATTCTTGGCTGTAATCCAAACTCCTTTGCTCTTCCAATAATCATATTCCAAGCCCTTCATTCTCTTAATGTTGTTTCAGTCAGGTCCTGTGTTATCCTTACTGTGGCTCCTTGTTATTTAAATTTCTTCTTTCTGGTTGCTTACAGGATTTTCTCCTTTATCCGATAGTTCTGGAGATGACCACACTATTTCTTGGTGTTTTCATTTTGGGATCCTTTTCAGGAGGGGATTGATGCATTCTTTTGAAAACTAGTTTGATCTCTGGTTCCATATTATCAGACCAATTGTCATTCACTATATCCTGAAGTCTGAATTCCAGCTTTTTTTGTCCCCAATGTTTTCAGGAAGCCCAATGATTCTTAAATTGTCTCTCCTGTCAGTTGCTTTGCAGGTGAGGTATTTTACATTTTCTTCTATTTTTTTGATTTATTTTTTTGGTTTTGTATAACAGATTGTTGCTGTCTCATAAAGTCAGTAGTTTCCACAAATTCCAGTCTCCTTTTTAATGGAGAATTTTCTTCATTTACCTTTCACAATTTCTTTGCCAAAGGTCAAGTCTATTTTTGAAGGAGTTTTCTATTTGCCCAAATGTGGTTTTAAGAGAATTATTTTCTTTTTGCACTTGTCCAATTATATTTTTGAATGATTTGTTTTCCTGTTGCAAAATGTTAATTTTGTCTTGCATTTCTTTCCCCAATTTTTCTAATTGATATTTAAACTCCTTCCTGATCTCTTCTAAGAAGTCTTTTTGGAGTGGAGACCAATTCATAGTCTCCTCTGAAGTTCTAGTTCTCTCTGAGTTAGGAACCTTATCTTCAAGGTAAAATTCAATAGACCCTGACTTTCAATCGCCTTTCTTCACTTTCCTAGGATCTTGTGCTGGGGGGAGGGGCTGCTTCACAGGCCTTTGGTGTTGAGATACCTAGAGGCTTGTCTCACTAGGCTTAGTAACTCCAAGTGGGCCAGCCAGTAAGGGATAGACACTTTCTCTCCAGTGTCTGTGACCTTGATTAATGGTTCACTCCCTAGGCCTGGGAGGTGGGGGGTGGGGTGGCAGCAGGATCTGGATTATACTGCATCAATATGGACTGATCCCTCAGGCTAGATAATTAATCTCCTTAATTCTCACTCTACATTGAGAGAAATCTGCTGTCCACACATGTAAACCTGGGGTGGGGGTGGGGTGGGGACTGATATTGTGAGTGTTCTGGGAAGAGTCCTTCTCTCCCATAGGAATGGGGTGGTGTGGACTCAACTGGAAACACTTGGACTTTGCTGAAAACATGGGGGCTCATAGCTCTAGTGTTCCTACTAGTCAAACTGAGCAGACTGATATCTAACCTCAGTACTGGAGCTCTTTCACCCACTGTTGGGCTCTCCTGCCTGCCCCAAGTATACTGGCTGTTCTCAGGTTAGTCACCAGACCTCACCCTGCCACCCCTTTACTGGCTCTCTGCCCTCTGCCCTGGCTCACCCACGTTGTTCCCCTGACAGACCTTACTGGTAGCTGTTCTTCTCCCGGGTTCCTCTCTGGTTCTGTGAATCCAAATTCTGTCAAGAGGCTTGGTTAATGTTAGTTCTGAGGGAAAGTCAGGAAATAGTATAGTGCCTGGCTTCTCTCCACCATCTTGTCAGGAAGACTAAAAGATATATGATTAAAAAAAACCCCTCTGCTTTCAAAATCTTTTTCTGAACTTTTAAATTACCAAAATAAAAATATCAAGGTGTCAAGAATCAAAAAGTTTTTGTATTTTAATAAAATATGAGCTAAAATGATAGTATGATTTCAATCTACCATTACATAATTTCCTCTAAAAGTTTGGAACTTTCTCAAAAACTTTTTTAAAAGCAAATAAACAATCATCTCATCAAGTTTAGCAATCTTGATCTCAGATAAAGCAAAAGCAAAAATCAATCTCATTAAAAGGGATAAGGAAGGAAACTACATCTTCTTAAAAGGCATCATCGGGATTGAAGCTTTATCTTTAACTAAACACATATGCACCTAGTGGTATAGCATCCAAATTCCTAGAGGAAAAGTTGAGTGAATTTCAAGGAGACATGGAGACAAAACTTTAATAATGGGGAAATCTCAACCTCCCTCTTTTAGAACTAGATAAATCTTTTAGAACTAGATAAAGAAGTATCACAATATAAATAAGAAGAAAGTTAAGAAGGTGAATGAAATCTTAGAAAACTTAGATTTAGTAGACCTCTGGAGAAAACTGAATGGGGATAGAAAATAATATGCCTTTTTCTTGGCAGTACATGGTGCCTACACCAAAATTGACCATGTACTAGGGTACCTTATAGTCAAATGCAGAAAGATAGAAATAATAAATGCATGTATCTCAGACCAAGATGCAATTAAAATTGCGTGTAATAAAGGATCATGGAAAGAAAAAACAAAAACTAATTGGAAAATAAATAACTTAAATTTTAAATAATGAGTGTATCAAACAAGAAATCATAGAAATAATAAAAAAATTATATCCAAGAAAATGATGATAATGGGATATCACACCTAAAATTTATGGGATGCAGTCAAGGCAGTTGTGAGGAAACTATATATCTCTCTAAATTCTTATATGAATAAAATAGAGAAAGAGGAGATCAGTGAAATGGGTATATAACTAAAAAAGCTAGAAAAAGAACAAATTAAAGATCACCAATTAAATGCCAAATTAGAAATTCTTAAAATCATCAATCTAATATATAAAACAGAGTTGGTTTTATGAACAAAACCCCCAATAAAAGAGATAAATCTTCGGTTAATCTGATTTAAAAAAATAAAGAAGACAACCAAATTACCAGTATCAAAAAAGAAAAAGGTGAACTCACCAACAATGAGGAGGAAATTAAAGAGATAATTCAGAACTACTTTGCCAAACCATCTGCCAATAAACTGGATAATGTGAATGAAATGGATGCATATTTACAAAAATATATATTGTTCAGATTTACAGAAGAGGAAATAGCATACTTAAACATTAAATTATAATAAATTTAAAAATTTTTCACTAATAAAATCAATGCTGGAAAACTTGGAAGGAAAGCAGAAAGAAGAAACAATCTTCATAACTAAAAGTTCTGATAAAGCTCTAATTTATAAAATATATATAGAACTGCTTCAAATTTATAAGGTCACAAGTCTTTCCCCAATTGATAAATGGTCAAAGGATATGAGCAGTTTTCTAATGAAGAAATTAAAGCTATATATAATCATATGAGAAAAAGCTACAAATCACTATTGATTAGGGAAATTAAAATTAAACCAAAAATGAGATATCATCACACATGTACCAGATTAGCCAAGATGAGTAAAAGGGAAAGTGATCAATGTTGGAGAGGTTGTGGGAGGATTGGGACACTGATGCATTGTTGGTGAAATTGTGAATGGTTCCAACCATTCTGGAGAGCAATATTGAACTATGCCCAAAGAATAATAAAACTGTTCATACCCTTTGACCCAGTAATTCCAATTCTAGGTCTATATCCAGAAGAAATTATAGAATAAAGGGAAAAGTCTTGCATCTTCCAAAATATTCATAGCAGCTCTTTTTTGTAGTGTCAAAGAACTGAAAATTGAGGGGATGTCCATCAATTGGGGAATGTCTAAACAAGTTATGGTACATGAATACTATGGAATATTATTGTTCTATGAGAAACCATAAATAGTTGGACTCTAGAGAATCATGGAATGACTTATGGGATCTGATGCTGAGTGAAGGGAGTAGAACCAAGGGAACAATGTAAACATCAATAACAACACTGTGAGATGAACAACCTTGATGGAAGCAGCTCTGCTTAGCAGTTCAGAGAGGTAGGAAAACTATTAGACAGGCTATGGACTATATTATCCCCATCTAGAGGAAGAAAAACAAAACAAAACAACACACACACACACACACACACACACACACACACACACACACACACACAGACCAGCCCTTCAGAATCTGATGAACACTACAAAAAGTATCTCTTATGCATCCCTTTCACTTAATCCTAATTCCTCACACTGAAAATTACTAATCTATAAACATGTTTATCAAAATATGTATGTGCAATTCTATCCTGATTGCCACTGAGGGGAGTGGGGTGGGAAGGGAGGGTGGAAGGAAATTTTGCAACTTAAAAATATACATGTGCATCAATAAAAATAAAAAATAATAATTAAATAACAAGTTATGGTACATGAATATTATGGAATATTATTGTTCTATAAAGACCCATAAATGCTGATTATCAGACCCTAGAGAAGCATGGAATGACTTACAGGACATCTGTATTAGACTAGTTATGGGCAATGATCCATTGGAAAATAAACAATATAAAACAAAACAAACAAAATAATCCTTCAGAATCTGATGAACACTATATTCATTTTTTTAAAAATATCTCTTATGGATGTCTTTCCCTTAATCGTAATTGACTTATCTGTAAACATTGACTAAATGACTATTCTGTAAACAATTTTAATACAATTGTTTATGTAGAATATTATCTTCACTGTTCTCTGCTGAGGAGAGAGAAGAGGGAAGGGAGGGTGGAAACAAAATTTGTTACTTAAAAATATGCATAAGCATATGGATGAATATTTAAAGACTTTTATAGCATGTATTTGGAAAAAATATCAATAAAAAATCATCTCATTTCTTTAACCCATTTGCAAATTCATTATTTGGCACCATGTCTGTCATATAGGCAGCAGGTAGCTGGAACACTGGATAGAGTATCAGGCCTAGAATAAAAAAGATCTGACCTCAGAAACTTTCAAGCTGTGTGACCCCATGCTAGTCACTTAACCTTGTTTGTCTCTGTTTCCTCATCTGTAAAATGATTTGGAAAGTGAAATGGTAAACCCCTCCAGCATCTTTACCAAGAAAATCCCAAATGGGGTCATGCCTGAAATGACTAGGCAATAGTACTGGCACAAAATAGGACCTAAAGAAGTATTTGCTAACCTGTGGAGGTGTTGGAAATAAATACAAAAATATATAAAGTAATTTTTCACTTGGGAAGAGCTGATCTGCTCATTGCTTGGTCTTCTTATATATTTGCAAATAGCTATGCCTCTGAAAACTAGCTTTAAACTATACTGTATTCATATATATTGTGAATGACTCTCTATGAGCATTTAATTTTTCTTGCTTCTAGTTTCCATATGTATAAAAATAGGGTGGATGGTAGTTTGGGATGAATAAATGATGATCTATCTCTAAGGTATCTTATAGATCTAAAAGGTTCTGTTATTATGTTTCATGATTATAATTCATATTATTTTCAAACAATAGCAAAAAGCAAACAAAACCTGTTGTGGAATTAAGATCCTGGGTCTAATATTCCTGAACCTACTATTTTGTTTTGGGGCTTCTAAATACTAATTATTATGGGGGTAGACTAGATGTAACTAAGCTAAAATCAATGTGGGAAAATACCTTCCCCTTGGGAAATATTGATACCTTCAGGCAGAAAAATGGAAAAGCTTCTGTAACTTGAGTATGCTTACTCTATTCAATTATCATTAATATTTTACTCATTTCTCAAATATTTCAAGACTTTATCACTGAGTTACATATAATGTATGCCTCCATTAATCTCTAAGCATTGTCTATCTTCAATTATCTTGCTTACCTGGAACTGCTCTCATCTGATTTTTATTTCCCCAAAGACGATAAATGGAGCACTCCTTTAACAGAGTGGGAAAAGACTTGATAATGGTACCTGTTAACCTCTAGATGAGCTAATTCTTTATTTTTGACTATAAGTAATAAAGAAATATATTGCCTAAGGAAATGCAGAGTACTGAATCACTTCTTGAAAACTGTTCATTCTGGTTTCCTTGAAACTCAACCATATCTCTATACAGTTAATACTTTTTGTGAAAGATCTTTTAGATTGTTATAGACAATCTCAGAACTCACAAGTCTGAGTTGTGGGGAACCCAATTAGAGATCATCTCCATGCTTCTCCTTTCATATATGAGAAAAATCTAGAACGGGGAAATGACTTGCCAAACTAGAACCTATATTCCACTAATTCTCCAATGGTATATTTCAGATCGAACAACCGCTCTCTTTTCAGAAGTGTAAAAGAGCTTAAATCAATTATTAATTTTTAAAAGGACAAATGTTCTTCCTATCCTCTGGTATTGCACAATTCAAAAACTAAAATTTACTTAATCTTAGTACTTATACCACAGGATTAATATCAGATGGTACTTGTGACAGTAAAGAGATTAAAAAAAATTCCATTAAATCTTTCTATTGCATCTGATATTTGAGCTGTTTATAAGGATTACCTTCTTTGTAGTCTACTGTGCAAATAAACCTACCTTATGAACCAGACACTTACTTTTAATCCATGAAAGATTTTTAGTTCATGAATATTGGTAATAAAAATGTTCACCCAAAGTTTAATCATCAAAGTTTAATGAAATCAACAACAGCAACCAGTAGAGCTTAATATGTGAGCATTAGAAACATTTACTAGATGCCTTATCTGGATAATAATGAAAATAATATTACATGGACCAAACTTAGGTATATGCAGTGTGGATTACACTACTTATTCAATACCGTTATTAGAAGGGGAAAGTCAAGAAGATAAATGGAAACAATTAGATGAACCAAAGTGTTTGGAAGAAAAATGCTTCCATTAAGTTCTTTCCCACCTCTACTTCTTTTACTTATTTCTCATACTTTCACTTTTCAGTCGAAAATGAATGAGATCTCCCAAGCATACATATGCACATCCACACCCACACCCACATATATATGCATACACTCAAGCACACACATACACAATACATAATACACACAGAATGTGACTGTTTTGCAGTTGGAGTCATTTAAATTGAACATTTGGAAATTTTTAAAGATTGTAAAATTGTACAATTGATACCTTGAGAAAATACTGTCTTCTTCATTCCCATTACTACCAAAAAATTTCTGATACTTTGAAACATAGAATTCAGTATTTGATTCCTTTTATCATTCTCTTTCTCTCTGACTTTCTGTCTTTGTCTTTCTCATTCCTTATTCCATTTCTTCTCTCTTACTCTTGGTTATTTCTTCCTCCACTCTCATTTTCTTTTTTTCCTCCTCCTTGCTCTTCTCTCCTTTCTTCTCTTCAAAAAAAGTACAGAAAAGCTTCCTGCCAGTGAAATGACATTTTTCTGTTTATTCTGTTCCTGTGAAAATATAGCAGCTTGTCCACTATATGTGACTCACAGATGCAAAGATTTAGTATTCTAGATGGAGTGATTGCAGAATTACTCTGAAAACTCTTCTAGTTCTCTCCTTCCAATTACCTTTATTATACAAATCTCTGATTCCTGAAATTCTACACTTATAGATTGATTCCTATATCCTTTGTGTGTGTGAAAATATATATATATATGCCAAATATGTACATATTTTGCATGTACATATGTAAATGTGTATAGCTGGGTAGTGCAATGGTTAGAACACTAGCCTTGGAGTCAGGAGTATGGGAATTCTAAGCCAGCCTCAGACATTTGAGACTCACTAGCTGTGTGACCTTGGACAAGTCACTTAACCCTCACATCCAGGGTCATCTCCAGTTGTACTGATCCATATCTGGAAACTCGACCCAAGAAAATGAGGCTGGTGAATTAGTCCATCACCCCTCAGTCAAATTCCATTCATGTGCTTGTCATGGTATCATCTCCTTGATGTCATAGTCTTTTCGAGAATGAAGGACAAACATCATTATATTTATTTATATTTATATTTGTTTTACATATATATTTTAAACATAGTTAAGCTTCAATAGTAAGTTTTGCCTCAGTATGACTTACTTTGTAGTTTTTTTCCCCCCAAAAGATTCAGAAATGAGAAGAATGGGGATAACAAATACTTTGGGCATCTGGGGAAACCAAAAGATACAAGGAAAATGGGGCATTTCAACTTCAAAGCTGGCTTAATCGTAGACCTGAAATCCTATGTTTCTATGCCTTATCATGTATTCTAACCAGTTCAACTGCTTCATATTAGAATAGTATAGGCATCAAAGAAACCTCAGGGGCAATTTTTCAACTCCTTCGCTTTACATGAAGAAGGATTAAAACCAATAAATGGGAGGTAAGCTGTCCTGTCTTTGGATTTGAATGAATAAAACTAGACATTTATTTTTCACTTTGCTAAGCTTTTTATAATTATTTCATTTAATTCTCATAATAAACCTTAGAGATAGGTGCCATAATATTAGACTCATTTTACATCAGAGGAAACTGAGACAAACAATAATTAAATGACTCACCAAGTACCACACAGCTAGAAAGTGTTTGGGGCTAATTTTGAATTCAGGTATTCCCAATTCCAGACCCAGCATTTTATGTATTGTTTCACTTAGCTCTTTCATAGAACCCCTGATTTTAGATTTGGTGTTCTTTTAACTACATCATGATATTGTATCATATATTTGGGCTTTTCTCTTACTGACAGACATGTATACCTTTTTATAATTTCTAAAAAGTCTCATTCAGAGAGGAGAATGAGTTTAATTTTACCCAACCCAGTAATTTATTCAATAGGTCAATCTTACACGGGCCTCTGAGCAACTAAGAAGAAAAAAATACCAAGTGTTCACAAAAGCAGACAAAGGTTTTAAAAATCAAGTAGCTATGCCTATGTATTTTGAAAGGGAACCTATAGCATTTCACAAGTTTTTGAATTCTGATAACAATTGAAGGAAAAGAAATTGAGTTAAAGCAATATCTTACCTAAAACATGATCCCAGGTTTTATTTAGATATAAACCTGATCCTTTCAATAATGTGAGAGATATAGTAATAATGGTAAAAATAGGTGCTTATATTAATATAGCATGTTAATGTTAAACAGGGTGTGCTTTGCAAGAATCCCATGAGTTAAATCAAGCACACATTATTATACCCATTTTACAGATGTGTAAGCTGATAATCATAAATGACAAATGAGATCTGCTGTCACAAAGTTTTTATGTTAGACTAGGGATTTATATATATATAGAGAAAATCATTCCTCTAGCTCTCTGATGCAGAGCTCTGAAGAACATGAAAAGTAGTGAGTTAGAAACAAATCATGAGAAGCTATTATATAAAATCTACTCTCTTTTTATATTTTTATTGTTCTCTTATTACAATGCTCATACTTCTACTTCACATACTAAGTAATGGAGAAGATGTCACAGAAGTATATTAAGCAACTAAAGGAAGCCAATGTAGGATAAAAATTTGCTGGACCAAAAATCTACAATCTATGTCTCATATTTTGACCTCATGTTAATTTGTATTAGATATATGATATTCCTTTTACACAAATAAAGACACTAAGTACTTAGGGTCATACTTATTCTTTTAAAAAATCAACTGTGATATCTGTCTTTATAGAAAGAAGTTGAACTATTAAGGCATAGACTTTAGAAACTGATTGTGTTCTTGACTTTGGTTAAAATTCCATTAGCCACCACTGGGTGGATGATGCTGACAATTACTGTCCTTTAGCTAAATCTAGCTGGTAGATTTTCCACAGGCATAGATAACTAGAAATCTAAGAGGTTAATACAAATAATCCAGGTATTTGATTCATATATGCCTCTATATCCACAATTCTTTCTTATAAGAATCATATATTTGAAAGTACATTGTGAATTATAAATGACATTAATGATTGATTTACTCAGTATCATATTTTAATACAATGGCAGTTTCTGTTAAAGCACAATGTCTTTAATAATATCTAGCCTTTATATTGTACTTACTATCTGGTAGGCATTGTACCATATGCTTTATAAATATTATTTCATCTGATCCTCACAATAACAGTGTACAAGAAAGGTACTCTTATTATCCCCATTTTACTGTTGAGGAAACTGAACTAGACAGAGTTTAAATGACTTTACCCAGGGTCACACATCTAGGCAATGAGATCAGCCTGAACTCAGATTTTCCCCTCTCCAGGCTCCACATTCTCCTCACCTTGCCAACTAATCCAATAAATGACTGTCCTTTAAAATTGACCTAAGAAGAACATTATTTTAATAATGATAACAACAGCTTACAATTATACAGCACTTTAATGTTTTCAAGACATCTTATTTGCATTTTCTAATCACTTTAATTGTCTGTATTTGATTTTATGATGCATCTGTTTGGCTTATTATAATATAACATTTTCTCATTTTTAACCTCATTAATAGATGCTTATTTAGTTATTTTATTTCAAAGGATTTGAAATGCTTCACTCATTTGAAGGTAGGAGGCAGACAGCATTATCTGTATTTTAGTGTATATATAAAGTTTTTTGAAAAACTTGAAGTAAAATAGAAGTGTATAAATATTAACTTTTGTTGTTCAGAGTAGCTTTAGGTTTCATTATATCACAGAATTTCTAGGAAAAATACTACATGGCCAAATGTATAATTTGTTCTAGGGGACAAAGACAATATGGCCTTACTAGAATGTTAATGTGAAACTTAGAAGCAGTCACTTTAAATCCAACCTCTGACAAGTATTGTCTTGTATGATCCAAAACATCTCAACTCAAAACCTATAGCAAGCTCTGAGATATAACTCTTAATTAAAGAGCAATTCAATTAAGATATTATAGAATTAATATGAATCTGGACATTCAAGAGTTGAATTTTAGGTTATGTGTGTCAGAAATGGAATGAAAAACAGTTCAGACATATACACACACACATATGTATGTATATATATGTATATATAAAATCTGTCACCTTGGACAAGTCACTTCACCTCTTTAGAGCTACTTTCTTCATCTGCCAAAAGGAGTTGTTCTAAAGGACCTCAAAGGTCACTTTCCTTAACAGATCTATGATGACATGATTTGTTTTTTCATCTTCCCATTCATAGGAAAATGGGGATCTTTCATTTGACAGCAGTTGTGAATAAATGGATGTGAATAATATTGACTGGTTAGCTTGGAAATATTATTAAAATGCAATCAATGTTATTTTGACATTTATTTTTTGATTAATTTACTTGTTCATTTATTTACTTGCTTTTTGATCTAAAGAATCAAAAACACAAACTAGTTTTTCTCTTGGAAACTGGCATGAGGGGAATTAGTCAAGTTCACCTGACTTATCTATAACTCTGAGTTTATTTCTGAATGTCCAAGTCAATATTTCTCAATGTGATGTAAAAAACATTTTCTTTTGTCTTTATGCAAGGATATGTTTTTTTGTGCTTTTGTGTTTATGTGCCCTTTCTGAGATGTAGTGAAAAGATATTTGTCACCAAGAGCATGCCCTAAAATATATTTGACAATGTATTAAAATATATATTGGATATTCTAAATTTACTTTTCAAATTAATTTTACAGTTTATTCTGAGCATGAAGTTTTTTTTTTTTTATGGTTTGACCTTTCAGATTGCTGAGCAGGGTAAAATGAGTGTCAATTTACTTTAAACAATGTGGAAAGTATCAGGGGAAAGCTATATGTGTCACTATTGAAAATACTATACTGTAATCTCTTCATTGGTTTATGGACCCAAATTTCCCTGGAGAGTTCCATAAATCTACATAATGTTCCTGAGTGTTGAATTTTTATATTTCAATTTCTGATTTAGTTAAAAATTTGTAATGTCACAGCAGATGGTTCACTTTTGACTTGACATCTCAGCAAAAATTCTGAGTTGAGATGTGCTCATTTAGAGTGTCTAAAATGTGGGCAAGTAGCATAAGAAGCAAGAATGAACTTCCATATGATAAGTTTAAATGTGTTGTTGATGTTTTAAATACTGCACTTAATTATATGAACCGAGGAAATTTGTTTGGAAAAAATATCCTTTGCTTAATCTTAATATCCAAAATAGCTATTTTACCTATATTGTCTCCAATACAACTTTTAAAATGACAAAAGGAAAAAAAAGACTTTTGCTCAGTTTGGATGTTAAGAAAAATCATAATGCCCAATATTTCCTTAATTGGATCTTATTAATTTACTTTATTATTTTAAAATAGAGCACCTCTCTCTCTCTCTCTCTCTCTCTCTCTCTCTCTCTCTCTCTCTCTCTCTCTCTCTCTCTCTTGCTCCGATTACATGTAATGACAATTTTATTAAAGATTTTCTTTATGTTAACACACAAAGAAATAAGTAAAGAAGAAATTTCTGGGCCTAAGACTCCTCACTTCATGGCACATAGATATTTAAAGGCACGAATAAAGCTAGTCCTAACTGAGGACCTTTAAGTGAGCCCTGTGATAGAAACTGTAAGTATTCCCTTGCACCAGGGAGGGCAACTCCTCCTTGTTTGTTATCCCCATTTGTTGTCCTCTCTCTGTGGGGAAAGACCTGGAAAAATGAAGGGAACAAGTGGTGATTGAGGGGTAGAGGAGAAACAGCAAGACAGAAGAGACTCAAAAATGCAATGGAACATCAAAGAGAGATATTGACTAATTCTTAATTTTGTCTTCGCCCTATTTTCTTCCCAAGCAAGAATCAGATTACAATGAGAAAAATGTCAAACATGTCCCATCAAAGGCAATGCAATCAAAGGCATGTCCAATCCACAGTTATTTACTAAAAATTTATTCTCTACTAAGCATCTTACTAGCAACTGGGAATATAGGGGCAAAAATGAAATAGTTCTTGCCCTTAAGGAATTTGTATTCTAAGGGTGATTAATATGCTATAGTATAAATTGAATTAAATTTAGAATGTATTAATAATACCTGCTATATTTAAGAAACTGTTCTAGGCAACAGTGATACAATAACAAAAGAAGAAGGTTACTACTCTCTAGACATTCCATTTTGCTGGACTCATTAGAGCAGAATTTAATACAAAGTGTTCTATCCATGACTTTACTGAGTCTCTAGTTTATGATCCAGGGGATAAAAACAGAAGACATGATCATTATCTTTGTGAGGCTTAAGGGATAGTTGAAGAATTCAGTCTATAAGAATGATCACAGTAGATGACACTGAGTGATTTCCATATTCTTTGATTCCAGTGGCTCCCAATTATCGCTAAGTTAATATAAAAACTGTTTTCCACTTTTAAAATACTTTACAACTTGATTGCAAGAACATTTCAGCCCCATTATACAATACAATAACTTATATTTTATGTAGTTCTTTAAGATTTTCAAAGCACTTTTACATATAATGTCTCATTTGAATGTCATGAAAACTCTGGAATGTATGTGCTATTAATATTCTCATTTTACAGATAAAGAAACTGAGAAATATAGAAATTAAGTGACTTGATCAGAGTCATACAGCAAATAAATGTCAAATTTGAACTCAAATCTTCCTGAATTCAGGTTCAAAGTTACTATCCATTGAGCTATTTGTCTGCTTGCCTATCATCTATTACCTATCACTTATCTATTTTCATATTTGTCATTTATTTATTTACCATCTGCAGCAGCTAAGTGGTACAGTGGATGGAGTGCTGGACCTGGAGTCAAGAATACTTCTTTCTGAGTTCATATCTGGCTTTAGCTAGTTATGAGTTATTTGGGGTCACTCAACTCTGTTTATCTTAGTTTCCTCATCAATAAAATGAATTGGAAAAGGAAATGGCAAACTACTCCAATATTTTGCCAAGATAAACTCAAATGGAGTCATGAATTATTGGACATGACTTAATAACAACAATTTGTCATTTATCTATCTAATCTATGTTTTAACCCCTGATTGAATTAAAAATCAGGGAGACTATGCATTGGTTTTTCCCTTTTTTTTCTTCTTTTGTTTTTTGTCTTGGTATCTCTCGTACCTCATTGTGTCTGACTTGTGGCTGCTGAACAAATCCTTTTTGATTGATTATTAAAGCATGTAAAAATTAAATACCAGCAAAAGAAATAAACACTTGTTCAAGGCAAAGACTTAAGAAATGTCAAAAGTTGGTACATGATTAATTGCCAAGTGAATTGTGTGAGCTATAAAAACTGTTCTTGAAGATAAAGGCAGTCAGTGTGTGGGGGGACTGATGATCACCGAAGGCTAGAACAGATAAGATGTAGGATGTTGTGCATAAGTTGACCTGTACCCTTGCCTTTATGAGAGTAGATTTCAGGGAGTTCAGAAAAGAATAGGGAGGGTAGCATAATCTAAGAAGTTAAAGAAGCAAATTGACTCAAGAGGCTTTTGATCAAAAGACTTTTATGAGGTAGTCACAAATTACCCTGATAAGGTGAGGACAAAGAAGAGTAGTGTGAAAAGAATGATATGACTGAACAGGCTGTTCCTCAACAACTCAGATTTTAAAAGCAACTAGGAAAAATGAGAGGGAAGACAGGAATCTGAGGATGCATAGAAACAAGTAGGAAATTGTTTTAGGTTTTTTTTTAATAAGGAAAACGGGGTTAAGTGACTTGCCCAAGGCCACACAGCTAGGTAATTATTAAGTGTCTGAGGCCACATTTGAACTCAGGTACTTCTGACTCCAAGGCCAGTGCTCTATGCACTGCGTCACCTAGCTACCGCAACAAGTAACAAATTTTTGTAAAATTTACTTCAGGAGGAGCATGAGATAGTATGGGTTGAGGTTCATAGCAAAATTTAATAAGAATAAAAAGAAAACTTTTAATGTTAGTTGGAAGAACAGATCAATGAAGGGTTTAATACTATTGGGTAAGAATTGGATGATGTTGGAGGACATAATTAAAGTGATATTCCTTTAATTGATTTTGTTCCTGCTTTCTCTACTGAGAAGAGTATCTTCAAATTGTCAAGGAGAGTATATAGTACACAGGGAATGAAATCCAAGATAACTGTAAGGCAGTAACTAAGCAGCCCTCAAGTCACCTGGTCAGAAACAGCTACCTATCTTCCAGGATACTTAAAGAATGTATGGAAATGCTTTGGAATGTTAGTGCTAGAAGGGAGCATGTTCTAATTCCTTATTTCATAAATTCTCTGTAAACTCTTTGAAACTGTTGACTAAATTGTGGTCACAAAATTCTGGTTTGACTTTCTTCAGATGATGATGATGATGTTTGTCCTTTGTTCTTGAAGAAGACCATGACATGCTATGACGAGCACATGAATTGGATTTGAGAGAGGGGGTACTGTACTAAGTTACCAGCTTCACTTTCTCCTCCAGAGTCATTGGATCCAGTGACCAGATACAAATTAGGATGACTGGAGATGGCACTGGATGCGAAGCAATCAGGGTTAAATGATTTGCTCAAGGTCACATAGCTAGTAAGCGTCAAATATCTGAGACTGAATTTGAACCCCCATCCATCTGACTCCACGGACAGTGCTCTATCCACTGTGCCATCTAGCTGCCCTGCTTGTCAAATAAATAATTTCTGTATCCCATTTCTATGGGCAATAAGCATAGTTCTGTTAAACTGTACTCTGCCCAATAGCACATTTGATATACTTAATAACTTCAAAGAGTGTCACAAAATGCATACTTGCCTTTAATTCACAGGGTGTAATTATATATCAATTAAAATTAATGTCAATCACAAATAGGCCTAAAATGCTTTTACTACCCTTTACTTTTCTTTATTCTTTCTTATTGCCTAGTTTTCATCAGAATTGGGGAGAAAGAATTGACAAGAATCAGGACAAATAAAAATCCATGGAATTAAAAACGATTTTAGTGAACCAAATTTCATAAGCTTTTTTGCTAGTTTGTGTTACTGTCCATGTTTTATGGGAATCAATACTAGTTTGCCTGATACTATCACTTCAGCATATTGAATTGTAATCAAATGTTGGAATTTTCCTGTGTTTTTATTGATTTCAAGAAAAAAATACAGTCCAAAAGCATGTAAAAAGAAAATTTATATATATATATATATATACATATATATATATGTATATATATATATATGTATGTAATTCTACTCTTAAAAATGAAAGGGAATCATGTTTGAATGTCTTCAAGTCCTATAAAAAAAACCTCATGTATTATTGTTGTTTATTGACTAATTCTCATTATTTAGGGCCATAATAAAGTCCTCAACTTTGGTAAAAAAGAAAAAAAAACTGAGCTGACTTATTCTGTGGAAGAGATTCTAAATCCCCTACTCCCCAACTACTCCAAATGAAGTTGGGGAGGGAGCATGACACTCTAGCTTCTGATCCAGGTGGGAACATTAAGATTACTATCCATTAAAGGAAATCAACTAGAAGACAGTCTAGAAAAATCACTAAAGAATAGTTTTTGCTTTACTTACTAACAAGATTTACTATTGTCAGAGGAGAATAACAGTTTAAAAAGGAGGATAATCATGGAAGGAAAGTCACAAAACTATCTCTCCTGTGGATCTGTCTGCATTTCTAGAGCTTTGAAAATAATCATAGAATGTTGAGCTATCTGATTTGTCAATCAGTTTAAAAGTATTTGTTAAATGTCTACTCTTTTCTAGGTACTGTGCTAACCATTGAGAATGAAAAGAAAGGAACTGGGCATTTCCTGGTCTTAAGAAGCTCATAGTCTTATAGTGGAATTGCTAGTAATTAATCTGCTAGATACTAATGATGAATCATTGCATTTATTTTTATGAGGGCAAGATCATTTTTATTCTGTTTGGCCTCCTATCTGATGGTTGTAAATTCATGTTTCCTGAATGTGGGAAAAGAGATCCTTATTTACGTCTCCTTCCTTAATGTACATATAGAAAAACAGCAACAACATGGAAAGTGTATGAAAGGCTGTCTCCTTGCTTTTTAAGAGAACGCCTAAGAATGAAATGGCTGTTACTCATTCTATAGAATGTAAAAAATAAATGGTCATTTAGAGCCCCATTCCCAGTTTGAAACAAGCTTGGAGACAAAGTTTAATAGGATTTTGAATGCCAGGATAAGTAGTTTATTCTATAGGTCAATGGAAAGCTATTTAATGCTTTTGAGTATGTGAGTAATGTGATCATATCTATTAAAAAAATTACAATTTTAGTGTTTAGAAAAATTAGAGAGGAAGAAATATAGAAGGATGGTGAAAGGCTTCTTTGATGAGCAATAACAAGAAACTGAGCTCATGTTGTGGTGGGAATATTAAAGTAGGGAAAAGAAATGAGAGAACTTGCAAAAATAGAATGTGCAAGATTCAGTGGATGAAACAATGGGAGGATCTAGAAATGATAATGAGATTATAAACATCAGTATTGAGGAAATAATAAGATTTGAAGAGATATAATGAATTTGATACTTGAAGGTGTTAAGCCTGGATATCCAGTGAGACACCCAGGTGCAATATCTAGTAGAAAGTAAGGAATATTGGCCAATGGTCAATCTTAATTGGCTATAGAATTGGATATTTGTAAGAAAGATGGTTATATAGATTGAAAGGAGAATTGGATCAAAAACAGAGACTTGGAGAAAGATGGTGGATTGTTTACTTGCCTCTTGTCAGGTTTATATGTGACTTGGATGGGTTCTTGTTCTTTAACTTATTCTTGAATGTTGTATATTTTCTCCTTTCTTTTCACGTTTTCTCAATGATTCCTCTTGCTAATGACACATGATGAAATATTTTTCTACTCTTTGGTAGAAAAGAGCTTTTTTCCTTAGTTATTTATCTTGTATCTGTAGGTAGCCTGCCTTGTAAGAAGCAGAAGTTTGCATTTTCTATACTTTTCTTTTGGAATTATTTAATTCCTTTCTCTGATGGCTTTTTCTGTTACTCTCAGACTAGGCTCATTATTTTCAAAGGGCAAGGCGTTAAATCTAGAGTAGACAGATGTTTGCAAGAACATTTAATAAAATGTTTATTATTGAGAGAAACATCCAAGAAACAGTTATCAATTTTCTGCTTCAAAACATAACTATTGGTGCTATGACTCTCAGAACTGAGTTTCAACTTGTTTCAGCATTTTGTAATCCATTCTTGTGATAGATGTTGATTTAACCCCAGACTGCATCATGCTTGAATGGACTAGAATTAGAGAGATCATCCATGCAGACATACATACAATATATTTTTCCTGTTTCCTTACCCACCCCCTTTCTCATAAAATCTGTAGGGAAAATTAAGTACCTAGATTGCTTTCAATTATTGTGTGAATGGTCACACAAAGTTTGATTAGAAATTAACTGCTGATTTACATTGACTGTGTAGTTGATGGTTTCTTTGGTTGTATTTAACATTTTTAGATTTTGAAAGGATGTTATCAGTTATCTAGGTCAAATTTCTTTCTAATCTATGACAAGCGGTCATTGAAGATCTGCTTTATCATGTCTAGATAGCATTGATGTATTGCTTTAAAATTTGCAAAGTACTACATGTATATTACGATACTTGATCTGGTAGGTGTTAATAGTATATTGTTTTACAGATGAGGAAACTAAGTTTGAGAGAAGTTAGTGATTTGGTCAGGTTGTATTAGAACTTGGTAAAGTTGTATAAAACTTAAGTATTGCTAACACCACATCTTGCACTCTTACCCAGTGTACCCCACCTAGCTGCCTATCTAGTGTCTAGTTATCAGAGACTTCTTACTTTTGGAGAAATAGACCATTCCATACTTATATAACTATTTTTTGATGTTTTTTCCTTAGATTGAATTAAAATAAATGTGCTTGTTAAATTCCTGTTTTTGAAACTTTGGAACAAAATAGAGCTAGTCATACTTACTCCATGACCTTAGATTTTTAAAGGATATTATTATGATCCCCCTATTTTCTTATCTTGACCTCAGCATGACTAACTTTTTATTTATTTATTGATAGTTCATTTTCCAATTACATGTTATAAAAGTTTTTCAACCTTAATCCATTTACATATTTGTAAACTACACATTTTTTGCCACTCTCCCTTCTTAACTCCTTCCCCTTAGCAGCAAACAGTCAAGGAAAAGTTATACATGTTCATTTGTTTTTAACATGTATACAAATTAGTCATTTTTGTGTATGACCTAGAGACCCTTGTCATCAATGTACTAAAAGAGAACAATCTTATAAGTCTGGGTGCTAAAGTAGGCTTAGATTACCTAATGTGGTTATCTTAGAAATGGCTGGACTATTCTGCTGGTAAATCCTGGGAGGCTTTGGGAGAAATGGAGTTGGAAACAGCAGCAGCAATGGTGACCTTCTATTGAAGACTTGTGCATCTGATCTCATCACAAACACTGTCTTCCATTTTAGGAGAAGAGATAGACAGGATGTGAGAGTGACAAAGGCAATGTATGGTGCAAGGTGCTGCACTGAGCACAGACTCATCCTCTCTAAGCTAATATTCACATTCAACCAAAGTGGCAGCCTCAAGGCAAAATGAGTACTAGAAGAATTAATGTCAAGAGAAAGAACAGTTTGTTGCTAACTTGGAGAGAAAACTGAACCAAAACACAGTTGGCAAAAAGTGAAGCAGAAAAAGAGTGGCCATCTTTCAGAAATCTGGTGTACAGCATTGCATTTGCTCATCTATGTTAGAATATTTGCAAACACTGAGAATGATTTGATGAAAATGATGGAGAAATGCAGAAGCTGCTAAATGAAAAAATGAGACTCCACAGGATTTACCAACAGGATACCAATTCATCCATTTCTAAGAAGGCAGCATTTAATTCCATGAAAAAGTAAAGTACAAGCAAAGCTTAGAGAGATGCAGGACACTTGGTTCAATAAGAAGGCTAATGAAATTCAGTTTTAAGCTGATAATAACAAACCAAAGTGCTTTTATGATTCCCTGAAGGCTATTTATGGACAAAAGACATATGGTGCATCTCTACTACTCAGTGCTGATGGATCCACATTGATTAATGATAGGGATATGATCCTAGAGAAATGGGCTGAACACTTTAATAATATTTTTAACAGACCATCATCAATCAATGAAGAAGCCATTGACAGTTTACCTCAAGTTGAATTCAACCAGCCCCTAACTGAAGTTCCAGCTGAAGAAGAGGTTTTAAATGCTATTAGGATCCTTTCAAGAGACAAAGCATCTGGTGCTGGTACTGATTCTATTACAGCTGAGATCTACAAGGTGAGGGGTCCATTGCTCATCCAAAAACTGACTAAAATTTTTTCAGATTATAAGGCATGAAGCATTATCCCCCAAGAATTCAAGAATGTCTCCATTGTCCTTTTTTAGATCTTGTACATTCTTTTATAAATTTTTTTAAAAATTTATTTTTGGGGGTGGCTAGGTGGTGCAGTGGATAGAGCACCAGGCTTGGAGTCAGGAGTTCAAATGAGTTCAAATCCAGCCGCAGACACTTAATAATTACCTAGCTGTGTGGCCTTGGGCAAGCCACTTAACCCCATTGCCTTGGAAAAAAAACCTAAAAGTTATTTTTCTCTCCATATGCACATGTATACTTTTAATTCACAAAATTTCCTTCCAACCCCCATTCCTACCCGCTTTGCTCAGGCTAAGCAGTCAGGTTAGCATTGTACATACATATTTTTGATAAACACGTTTATAGATTATACATTTTCAGTATGAGGAATTTGGATTAAGGGAAAGGGATACAAAAGAGATAATTTTATGAAGTGTTCATCTGATTCTGAAGGATTGTTCCTTTTGTTTTGTTTTGTTTTTCTTTCTCTTGATTGGGATAGCATTGTCCATAGCCAGTCTAAAATGGTGTCCTGCTTCAAAGTTGATCATCTCACAATATTGTTGTTAATGTGTACATTGTATTCTTGGTTCTGCTCCTTTCACTCAGCATCAGATCCTGTAAGTCATTCCATGCTTCTGTAGAGTCTGACCATTTATGGTTTCTTATAGAACAATAACATTCGTAGTATTCATATACTACAACTTGGTGAGCCATTCCCCAATTGATGGGCATCCCTTCAATTTCCAATTCTTTTCCAGTACAAAAAGAACTGCTATAAATATTTTGGAACATGTAGGATTTTCACCCTTTTTTATGATTTCTTCTGGATATAGACCTAGACTTGGAATTGCTGGTCAAGGGAAAGAACATTTTTATTGCTTTTTGGGCATAGTTCTATATTGCTCTCCAGAATGGTTGGATCCTTTTACAACTCCACTAGCAATACTTCAATGTTCCAATCCCCCCACAACCTCTCCAACATTGATCATTTTCCCTTTTGCTCATTTTGTCCAATATGATAGATGTGAGTTGATACCTCACTACTATTTTAATTTCCATTTCTCTAATCAATAATGATTTGGAACATTTTTTATATGATATATATATATATATATGTATATATATATATATATATATATATATATATGTTTAATTTCTTCATTTGAAAACTGTCTATTCAGATCATTTCACTATTTATCAATTGGGGAATGCATCCTTTTAAAAATACAATTTACTAATTTAAAATGTACATTCCCCATCAGGCTATAAAGATATGGCCAGAGTAGGATAGAATCACATGGTGGAATCTCCACTGTACCTTTAGTAACTCATGCTTAAATTATGGTATTAAAATATCATCACATGGTTGTCCTGATAGTAACTAAATCCCTATATTCTTTAATGTTCATATTCATCAGTATGCACCTATCTTTTTAAATTTTAAAGACACTCATATCAGACCATATGTATCATTGTACCTCTAAGCTCTTATACCATATTGATAACTTCTTCTTTTGCATTATAATAGACTATGTCCCATGGTGCTAGGTGGAACAGTTAGAGAGCCAGGCCAGGAGTCAGGACAAACTGAATTAAAATCTGGCCTCAGATTCTTAATAGTTGTGTAACTCTGGGTAAGTAACAAGCCTATTTTCCTCAGTTTCTTTTAAAAGGTGGTAATAATTGTGAGGATTAAATGAAATAATTTTAAAGTACCTAGCACAGTGTTTACACATTATAAGTTCTATATAAAGGCTTTTGTTCTTCTTATTATTCTAGATCATGGGAGATGCCTGTGTTGTTGAGACATATTTGATTCTCCTTGAGCCCACTGGGGGATTTTCTTGGAAAATATTGGAGTGGTGTGCCATTTCCTTCTCTAGATCATTTTTTCAGATGTTACTTAAGGCAAATAGCATTAAGTAAGAGCATGAAGGCAACCCAAACAATTGCTATTAACTGCTTATAACTTGAAAAGACATTGAAGATGCCAAGATCATCCACGGCATTCTGGGCTCATTGTCCTGATTTTTGTCTCATAACTAGATTCCAGTGACTCTCCAATGACTTTCACAATTCTGTCTCGCTTAAATTCAATTCATGAATGAACCAAGATATCACCATGTGATGTCATTTGGCCTCTTTGAAATGAATAACAAAAAACTTCCCAAAAGCTCTGTACTAGATGTTCTTATCTTCTACATTCTGTGTCAGGAAAATCATCGGAACTCCTGGTTTTAACTATTCTTTCTTTCAATAAAGTGGTTTAATTTGTAGTCCTATGTATTTTAAGTTTTTAAAAACTGGATTCTAAGAAATTCTCTTTAGGCTTTATCAGATTGCCAAAAGGGTTTATAAGGTTAAGAACTCCTGTTAGTGATTGTGTATTATTCCCCTGATTTTAATCTATTTCTGTATCCATGGCAAACAGTATTACTTGCCATTTCTCCTCCATTTGGTCCTATTTCCTCCTGGATAAACTCCAACCCCAATCCTACCTACTTGACAAAGAAAGCTCTCTTTCCTCACATTCACCTCTTATAAATTTGAATTCTCTTTGGGGTTTAGCTCATGTTACCTATTAAAAGAGAATTTCACTGAGTCCCTCAGTCTTACAAATTCTCTCTTAAATTACTTTGTTCATTCTGCATATAATATCTTTACTGATCATGTTTCCTTCCAGTAGATTGTGTCTTGAGGGCAGGGACAAATTTTTGTTTGCTATGTATCCACAGACACTAGTCCAATGTATGCAGGCAGATTGTAGTGACTTTTTGCTTTTTTAATTTAAATCAATGCTTTTTTTTTAATTGAATCAAATTCAATTAGTATCAATGGACCTATTATATGTGGTTATTGTTTTCAAGGAATAAATTATATTTATATATATATATTTCAGAAAACATGATAATTAAACTTAAAATATTTAAAAGCATAGGGCTCATAATAATGTAAAACAGAACTTAAAACACTATAAAGATGGGGACCAGACACAAGATTTCATTGATGCATGAACAAATGGGATGCATCTATCAATGTAAATAAATAATTGTTTTTCAATTGATTGGAGAGTTTTAGGGAACAATTAAGCAACTTACTCATGGATATTCAGCTTAGAAGTAGAAATTAAATACAGGTCATTTGGTTCTGAGACCAATTCTTTCTCCACTACAAAATACACCGACTCTACAAAGTTTAAAATTGTCAGATGTCAAGTCAAAGAGCATATATTAAGCATGTAATATGTGTCATGGGTTTTATTATCAGTGTGTTGTAGATCTTAATATCAATGTGTTCTTGAGAGACTAAATTCTTTATTAAGAAAGGTATTGTGTTTTAGTACTCAGGAGGTGGTAATAAAGTCTTAATCCACTTTAATTATCCCTTTTGGAATATCTGGATTTCCTATTTTAGGAATGATATTAATAAAGTGGAGTTCATTCAAAATTAATTCTACTAGACTTAGTTAATTCCATATGAAAAAATAGAAATGTTTAGTCTATAAAAGTGAAGACATGATGGAAGAAAGAGATGAGAATTGAGAGAAAAGGGCACCATACTATCTGTCCTTAAGTATTTAGGTGATTTCACATAAAAAAGGAATTATATTACTTTTATTTGACCCCAGAAGATATAACTAGGATTTTTAGGATGGAAGTTTCAAAAATATAGGACTGATACACTGAAAAACTTTCCAACAGAGCTATCAAAAGTAGAATGAGCTCAATCTTAGAAGATAGTGGGTTCTCTTAATGGAGATCATTCCTTAGTAAAAGCTAGATGATTACATGGAGAAGTTGATGTAATACTTTATCAGTTATGGGTATCTAATTGGCCTTTGACATACCTTCCAATTCTGATATTCTGTGATTCTACAAGGCTCATTATCAATAACACTTCCATAAGGCAATTTTCCAAGTGAATTTGCTTTTCCACTCACAGGTAGGTTTCTTCTCTGGGCAAGTCCAGTTTCCTTAAATTATGAAATAGGTTCATTCATTCATTCATTCATTCATTTACTCTCATTCATTTATTTCTTGTCCAGCTCATGAGTTGACAGCAATAAAATAATATTTTAAAATGTGGAAAATTATTTTTCAAAATAATTTATTGATTGAATAAATCATGACAAACTGTAATGTATACTTACATGGATTCATGTTTGACCTCCTCAATTTAGGTATTTCTTCCACTACTACAGAATACCATCCTTCAATGATTTTTTTTATTTTTGTAATTCCTGTCCATGTTTTCCCATGGACAGGTGATGGCCCATGGAATCATCAAATATCAGAACATTCAATGTCTCCTTTAATATTTTAGGAATTCTAACATAATCTTTGTAGTTGCCCATTAGTTGTCTTAATTCTAGCTAAGTGGATAGCTTTCATTCTTTTCTGGTTATGCATGGCCTCCCTAACATTGTTTTTATAATTTTTATGGACATTGACTGTCAGGAACATGGTTGAGCTTTCCCAAGTCCACCCTTTATCTTTCCATTATGCTTTTAATTTTTTGAAATTCATCATTGGTCAAATGTGCTAGGAAATGGCCAAGTATTCCCTTCTTTATACTACATTAGGCACAATCTGACTATATTCAATTATTTGCAAAAAATAACTTTTCCATTGAGGAGTCAGGGTGCTATGAGCAGGTGGTCTGTAGAGATTTTACCAAGTTCAAAAGTTTTGCATGAAGTCAGGACTGTGGAGCTCTGGATGCTGGTGCTGCTGAGCTTGCAGGAGCATCTGGTAATTAATCTGAGCTTTGGGGAATTTGAAATGTTGGCAAACATGTTTTAAAATTTAAATCTGATGCTTGAAAGGGCATTCCTGAGTGGAGGTCATCCTACAGGGGAAAAATAAAAATAAAACAAAACTTGGTTTACCTTAACTTTAAAATTTTATTTGGTTAAATGAACATGACAAATATTATAGAAATATACTTCGATTTCAAATAAGACTTGTTTGATGGCTCTACTAAACATACAAAACTTTCTGCATATCAGTTTTATTCTTGACTAGTTAACTGGTTGTTTCAATCTGAAAATTCCTTTTATGGAATAATATTTAGTTCTATAACACTAACCCAAGACTCACTATAAACAAAACATTTATTAGTCTCCATCTGTTGTGGATAAAACAAGGAAAGATGTGGATCCTGGCTGGGCAGCAAGATAACCCTTCATGCAGCCCAGATCCAGATATAACCAAAACAAATAACTACACAGCAGGAAGCAACTTGGGAAAGGGAAAGGATATGGAAATGAGCTGAAACCCATTCAGTTGGGGCACCTCAATGCAGAAAAGATATAAAGGACCTGGAAGAAATTCAGAGCAGCAAACATGACTGAGGGAATGGAAAAGTGATTTATGAGGAAAGATTAAATCTTTAAATATGTACAGCTTGGCTGAGGGACACTGAATACTGCAAGAAACCATTATAAATATTAGGAAAGTGAAAACCTCAAGGAGAAATGAGAAATTTTTTTAAAGATGGCATGGAATGAAATATAAAAATTAGATCAAACCTGAGTAGACAAAGAAAAGATAAGCCCAAAGTAGTTTGCCAATGGAATTGTATAAAATCTGTTTTTGGCAAAGTTAAAAAAATATGTACCCAAACACTTCAAAGTTAGATAAAAATGCCATGCCTGTTTAGGAATAATTCTCTCACTGTAGTTAAATCTCAATTATTTAAGGATTAATATTCAGGATTGTGAATAATCCAGACCTTTAAATTCTACTCAATTACTCTATAGTCTGCTTTTTTTGGAAACAAATGCTAATTTTAATGTATACTCTTGGCAAACACTGGATGAAATATCCTAAGGGCCACCTAGCACACTCTGATGGTGTGAATAGTCACAGACCATTCTCACCATTATGACTCTTCTGCCTGCAACCACAGAAATATCACTCATCCAGAAGGGTGCTAATCATAGCTGGCTTCTTAGTTATGTGACACAGACCCCAAGGACTATTTCTTAGAAGAACACAATGACACACAAAAGGGGCAAATACCAAAGTCCCATGCTGCAAGCTTGTTAGAACAATCTAGAAGTATATTTCCTTTACTTGATTAACTGTAGCTAGAATCCCTCTTGCTTCCTTTTCTTTCTTCTCTTGAACTCTATTGATCTGTGAGAATAGAAATACAATTGAATTCTCCAAGTATTATTGCCATACCTATGCCCATACTTCTCTGTGGTTCTGCTGTGTAGTTTCACTAGTAAAATGAAAGTAGGAAAAGAACTGGTGCTCCAAATCAGGTCAATTTTATGACTTGTCAATTGCCCTTGAAAAAAATTTTTGGTTGAAACTATAGATTCACTTACTTTATCATTTCAAAGGATCCCTAGTTGCATCAATATAGTATTTTCCCTAGGGCATAAATTACAATGATCCAAACTATTGAATCATAGATTTAGAACTCAAAAGAACTTTAGGATTTATTTGGTATGGGAAGACAGAAGCCTTTATTCTATACTCACTATGTGCAAGACACAGGGTTAATTTTAGTGCTTCTACAAATACAAGCAAAAAGAAAGATAATCCCTGCTCTTGAGGTAATTATATTCTAATGTAGAACAACAATGCATAAAAAGCTGAAAAATAGGAGTTAAGATGGAACAGATAATGGATCCGATGTAAAAATCTGGAAAGTCAGAATTTGGAGAGGAAAGAAGTATGGCTGAGCCAAGGTCCTCCCCAAAATGGATATTCCCAAAGTTACTTACCAATGAGAGGAGTTCAGCATTGTGGAGGGATGTACTAAGGTAAGAAGACTGGAGGTGAGGATAAATATTCCAGAATGGGAAGGTCCAAGGTTTCAAGGGAGATTCTAAGGTGAGATGGCAACTGAGATATAGTGTTAAAGTTCAAAATGTCAGAAGTAGAGCATGAAAGGTAATGGTCTGCTCCCCCTTATTTTATAAATAAGGGATTTCTAACCAAATTAATTTTCCAAGTTCCATGAGTTTTAAGTGACAACTAAGAATCTGACCTCAAGGAGAAATGAGAAATATTTTTAAAGATGTCATAGAAATAAATGTCAGTTTTCTTCTCATATTCTCATCAAAAATATTCTTAATGTATACTAGTTGAAGTCTGGATTAATTAAGTGAAATGACTGAAATTATTCTCATAAAGATTTTAAAGACATGGAAAAAGTAGGTATATGGGTTGATTGTTGCTGTGCTAATAGCTATTTAATTAATTTAAAAAGTATAGATTATTTTTCAATCCATATCATAGATTCAGAGCTAAATATCATCTAATTCAACACCCTCTTATTACAAATGAAGAAAGAAAAACCTATAGAGGTTCAGTGGCTTTCCAAAGGAAGCAAGAAAAGTAGGATGTTTAACACAGGTTATATGATTCCAAATCTCTATCACTTTCGATTGTCCTACTATTTTTGTATTTAGCATTGACACTTTGGATCTATCTAACTAGCCATCTATCTATCTGTGAATATATCTGTCTATCTCTATCTCTATCTCTTTCTCAATCTCTATCTCTATCTCAATCTCTCTCTATCTCTATCTCTCTCTCTCTCTCTCTCTCTCTATCTCTATCTCTATCTATCTCTATCTCTATCTCTTTCTCTATCTGTATCTGTATCTGTATCTGTATCTGTATCTGTATCTTTATCTCTATCGAGAGAGAGAGAGAGAGAGAGAGAGAGAGAGAGAGAGATGATCCCAGTCATGAAGAAGTCCATGATCTAGTTGGAAAGATCAGAACAGGAAAATGAAATGACATTGTTAACTAAGGGGTATAGTTTAGGTACAGTAGTAATATAGAAAAGGGATTAGTTACTAGAAAATAATACAATTAGACAAGCTTTCCAAATGAAGTGAGAGACCTGAGGATATAGGACCCTACTTTCATCCATTCATATTATTATTATATTTCACCAAGATTAGTCTAAACTCATGATTGAAAGGAATGGAAAACATTCAAACAGAGGTGTTCATAACATAACTGAAATGTAAGCAACATCTTAAAATAATGATTAAAAAAGGAATATGAATTTTAATTTTATAAACAGTAATAGAATTTTTTTTAAAGGGAAGGAGAAAAAGTCTACACAGGGAAATGAAGAGGAGTAAGTGAAGGGGAGGGTAAGAGTAAGAATGGCATTATATATATATATATGTATATATATATATATATAATATTTATTTATGGATATAGATAATCCTGGAATTTAGAGATGTAGTGCTTTGAGCAGTGACTGATGGTTAGAAATAAGCTTATTGAAATTAAAATAAAATGACACATGTATTTTGAGGAGAATTTTAATCAGGCTATCATTTTATATCTGACTTTTTTCTCAGTTTTATCATGTTAGCTAGAAACTCATCATATTAGCCATGAAGCTCATACCTTCTTAGAATCCCTTTCCCTGCTACTTCTCCCTTCCTCTGATTGGAGAGGGTTGAGGGGAGATACTGGAAAACTCTTGATAGTTCTTCAGTTTAAGGAGGGTGCCAAGGACAGACATCTTATTGTCTTTCATCTGGTTGTATGGTTTTTTTTTTTCATATCTCATCCTGCGTACCCTCCATTCATTGTAGCATAAAAAAGAATGTTGTTTTCTTCGATAATATTGTGAGATTTTTAAGGGTGAAGATTGTCTTTTGCCTTTCTTTATATCAGAAGAACTTACCAAAGTGCCAGTCACAAGGTAGGCACAAAATTTATTTCTATTTATTTATTTACTAAAATAGAGTCTCAAATATTGTAAATTTAAAATTTAGTACACAGTTTTCACATGATAATTTCCTAGATATACATTCAGTTTAAACTATATTTACTTGTGATATTGGGTCCAAAAATATATAAGAATTGAGATTCTAATGTTCATTCTGCAGAGTCTTAAGACTTCTCCCAACTTCACATATTTACCACCTGGAAACTTGTCCACTTAGAAGAAATTGTCAATGAATTGTACCATTCTTTAATTAAGGAGCATAAACCTTGTGAATAAAAGGTTCTACAGGCCTTTTAAACTGAGATACTCATGGATAACCTACAGCACATTTTAAAATGTCATTGGCAGTTATGTTAATCAAATACTCAAATGATTCTCACATCTCACCCTCTAAACCAGGCACATCAGAATTCATCTAAACCTACCTATCCCAGACAACTCTTGTCTTAAGACTTACAATGATACTTTACCAATATTTCACATTTAATCCTCTAAACTACTTATAGTTTTCTTTTTTATACTATTTTATTTATTTAAGGGATTAAATGACTTGCCCAAGGTCAAAAAAATTAGGAAATTATTATGTTTTTGAGACTGGATTTGGGCTTAGGTCCTCCTGACTTAGGGCCAATTCTCTATCTACCACAGCAACTAGCTGCCCAACTATTTGATTGTGTTGAAAAGCACTTTCTTTGCTCATTTTCAGAATGTTTAATTAGTTGCTTTCCTAAAATATACCAACTAATAGATGCATGGTAGATTATCTTTGTCAGTTCCCAAAGGCCCATGGAAAACTTACTCCTCTAGTGATACTGTCTTCTTAGAATCTCTATGCCTGAAATTCCTGTGTATTTTCCTCCCTATTAAGACAATAAATATTTTATCTACTATATTATTTGACTAAGTCAGTCAACAAATGACTTTATTTAACTTGAATTGTGTTTATGGAGGCTGAAATGCAAGTTTTTTCCAATTTTTTTTTACTTCATTAAATATTTCCCAATTTCATGTAAAATTTTTAATTTTAATTTTTTAAAACTTTGAGTTCAAAATTCTCTACCCAACTTTCTCTACTTCTTACAAAAGCAAGCAATTTGATATCTATTATGCATGTGAAGAAATTTAAAACATTTTTTCTCTTGAAGTGAATGAACTTTTCATTATAGGTCCTTTGGAATTGTCTTAGATCATTGTCTTCATTGGAATAGGTAAATCATTCACAGTTGATTATCCTTACAATTATGTTTTTATTCTAAATAGTCTTCTCAGCTCTGTTGACTTTAGTTTGCATCAGTTTAAATTTTTTTGAAACCATTAATTTTGCCATTTCTTATTTCATAATAGTATTCACAGTCACATGCCATATTTTTCTAGCCATTTCCCAGCTGATGTCTCCCAAGTTTCTTATTCTTTGCCACAAAAACTGCTAGCTGTTTTTGTAGTGGCAAAGGATTTGAAATTGAGGTATGTGCATCAATTAGAGAATGACTGGAAAAATTTTGGTATCTTAATGTTATGGAACACTATTGTTTTATAAGAAATCATGGAGGACAGGAATTCACAAAAGCCTAGAAAGACTTACTGACTAAAGTGAGCAGAACCAGAACTTTATACACACTTACAGCAACATTGGGTGATGATCAACTGTGATATTCATCCATTTCACTTACATTGTCAGTTTTACTTGCATATATAATTGGAGAAAAAGACTCAATAATTAATTTCATCTTTATCGGTGAGTGAATTCAACTTCATTTGTATACTTATAATTTGATTTTCTTTTTGTGAAATTCAAATAATTCAATGATTTAATTATTTTAATGTTTCTTTTCATTGAATCAGCATCTAATTTTATTTATTAGTACAATTGTTTTTTACATTTTTTCCTTATTTTGAAATCCTTTGTTTTCAAGATTTCTAATTTGGTATTTAACTGAGGTTTTTTAATTTGTTTTTTTCCTTTTTGTTGAGTTGAATAACCAATTAATTGATCAACTTTCTCTTTTTTATTTTTTAAATAGGATTTAATCCCCCAATTACATTTTTGTATTCAATTTTTTTCAAAATTTTAAGTTTCAAACTTTTTTCCCCTCCCTTTCTGTTCTCTCCCCTCCTCTACTGAAAAAAAAAGATAAGTAATTTGATACTGTTTATACATGGGCAATCATGCATAACATATTTCCACATTAATCTCAATTATGGAAGAAGAAAGATCAAAAGTAGAAAATAATCCCAAGAAAAAATAATGGAAGAAAATATGCTTCAACCTGGGGATGGATATGAATAGCAGTTGTCTTTTAGAATTCTTTGTACTTGGAAAGGGGAACAGTTTATGATCAAAGATGATAGAGAGAACATAAAATACAAAATGGATATTTTTATTGCATTAAATGTAAAAGTTTTTGCACAAATAAAAGCAATGCAACCAAGATCAGAAGGAATGTAATAAATTGGAAAATAATTTTGCATCTAGTGTTAATGATAAAAGACTCATTTCTGAAATTATAGAGAACTGAGTCAAATTTGTAAGAATACAAGTCATTCCTCAATCGATAAATGATCAAAGGCTATGAACAGGCAACTTTTAAATAAAGAAATTAAAGTTATCTATAGTCATATAAAAATGCTCTAAATCATTATTAATTTAGAGAAATGCAAATTAAAAGGACTCTGAGGTACACTATCAGATAAGCCAATATAAAAAAAAAAAGGAAAATGTTGAAGGAAATGTGGGAAAACTGGGATACTTGCATTGTTAGTGGAGTTGTGAACTAATTCAACCTTTCTGTAGAGCAATTTGGAATTATGCCTAAAGGGCAATAAAATTGGGCATACTTTTTGATGCAGCAAAACCATTACTAGGTCTGTATCCCAAAGAGATCTCAAAAAGAGTAAAAAATCCATATGTACAAAAAGATGTACAGCAGCTCTTTTCATAGAGGCAAAGAATTGGAAATTGATGGGATACCCCATCAATTGGGGAATGATTGAACAAATTGTGGTATATGAATGTGATGGAGTATTATTCTGTAAGAAATCATAAAGGACATGATTTAAGAAAACTCTGGACTGACTTGAATGAACTGATGCTGAGTGAAGTGAGCAGAAGCAGAACATTGTACATACAAATAACAACATTCTGTGATGATCAGCTATGCTGATCTTGCTCAGCTCAGCAGTACAAGGGCTTATGATAGAAAATACTATCCATGCTGAGAGAAAGAACTATGGAGTCTGAATGCAGATCAATGCTTACTCCTTTTAATTTTTAAATTTTTTTATATAGTATGCTTTCCCCCCTCATAGTTTTTTCTTCCTTATTTTGATTCTTCTTTCAACAGCATGATTAATTTGAAAATATGTTTAACATAATAGTTATACTTGCATAACAAATATTAAACTGCTTTCGGTCATGGGGATGGAGGGAGGCATGGAGAAAAATATGAAACTCAAAACATTACAAAAATTATTGTTGAAAACTATCTTATCATGTAATTGAAAATAAATAATTAAAATATAAAAATAACAAAACAAAACAAAAACTCAAAAGATACCTGCCCTGTCCTCAGGGAGATTACATTAAAGTACTGGAAAAAAGGCAAGCTATATAAACAGTTAAATACAATACAGGTAAAGTAATTATAGTAGACTGATGAGAGAATACTGACAAAGGGATTTAGGAAAATTTGAATATGGAGAGTTGACTTTCAACAATAATTGGAGAGGAGATTTCTTGGAGAAAGTATATAAAAGATGAGCCAAATTATTATCAGAGTTGAAAAATAGGTAAAGATTTCATTTTTATTTTTAGCTATGACAGCTTATAAGGGACAAGAAGGAATTTCTATCTGCTCTGGTTGAGAATGAACCCATACCAATGAAATTATAAATCATTCAAAATATTAAAGTAAAATTTCCCCAAGCCATCCATCTCTATAAAGTAGAAATGCCAGTTACTTGGCACTATAAAAACTCTAGCCCCCAGATGTTAATTAGAGTAAACATTTAAAAACTAGATTCAATCAACCCTCTTATGTATAAATAGTTCATAAGAATAGTATGAAAAAAAGTAAGTGTTCCCATTATTACTATATTTTCCAAAGGGATACTTATCTTGCTGCTAAATTTTATCTCACAAATGTTTCTTTGGAATTCAAAAATAAAAGTACTCATTTTTTCTACTAAATATTTTTGTAATCTGTCAAATTTATACTTGAAAAGTATTATGTTTCTGAATGAAAATGAAAGCATTAGTGGATGTATGTGTATTCATTATAGAAAACAGATTTCTCCTTCTGGGATTATGATCTGCATGAAATCCATAGCTGGTCAAAGTTTGTGAGAGGAAGGACCATCATACCTGTGATTTCTTTGATGTGTAAACTCTTTCAACTAAATCAGAATGTAGCATGTTTTAACTCTATGTATAAATAAAGTTACTTGTGGCTCAGAGATGTACAAACTTGTTCATGATCTCAACTACTAAGAGACAGAAGTGAGATCTGAAACTTCATATTCCTGACTGTAAGTCAAGCCCTTATTCATCTTTACGACACTGCTTCCTTAAAGGTAGTTATTATAAGGACTATAAAATAGTGAATCATTAGTACTATGCAATGGTGAATATTGGCCCAGCTCAATTGGTGACACTTGACAAGTACATTTGAATTATTTATGTACGAACTATCCTTATATACAGCATTCTTCCCAATTGTATGGCGAGCTAAATTTTTATTCTGCTTTTATTACTTGGTAATCATGTCTTTTCCTGACATTTCCACCCGTTATTATTGCTATGCCGTTGAGTAGGTGCTTTTCCGAGCTTCAACCTAGTTATTTTGTTTTCAAAGCCTTTAATGAAGTCAGCTGTTAGTGTGACAACAATAAGAGCCTGATAGCATCTGGGAGATGTCTAAACATTGAGTGTGTGACTGTCAGTTGTTGAAGTATGTCTATTTAATTCCATTAAAAAGGAGCAAAAGAATTGGCAGGTGAAAAGGTGGCATTTCATTTTTCTTAGAATCCTAAAGAGTACTATCCAGATACATTATAAATGTAAAACATATCTTAGACATAGTGAGCACTTTAAAAACCTACTAAAATTAGTTCTAGAAAATAAACAAGTCTAGGAAATTGTAATTTCTTTATTTTTTCTTCTTCAGTCATGCCAATTGCTAGTGTGCTAAAGCATCCTATACTATTTGGCCCAAGGAATCTTTCCTTGACTTTCATGATGAAACTGAGTCTCTAGATCTGTGATCTCATCGATGTGGATATTCCCTTCAATAACACAGATTTTAAAGCCTACTCATACTTTATGAGTCTGGTTTACATCTGAATATAAATACATCAAAATGAATCTATTCAATATATTGGAAACCTACCTTGTGGTCTCTTGACATTGAGTGGATACCAGTAGAACATGCAGGTTATTCACAAGTTATGTTTTGCTTTCTACATATGATAAGTTCTTCTTTTTATTATTTTTTTCTGATTGCGTGTTTTTTCAATTTCATCATTTACCTTGTACCTTTTTTTCCCCCTCTTCATTTCCCTTTGGGTAATCCTTTACTTTAACTGTTTTAGATATTATAATTTTATCAGAAATATATTTTTGTTAAAATTATGGGTCTTTGTTTTGTCTAGTATACAGCTACCTAAAGATTGTGATTTTAGATTTAGATTTAGAGGAAAGAGTACTGGACTTGAATTTGAAGGAATGTAATTACAGCTAAGTCATTTATTGCCTTGTAATATTTCTCACCATTTTAAATTTTCTTTCATTTTTATTTGCATGTAAAGTTGGTTTTCAACATTGATTTTTTATAAGATTTTGAGTTCCACATGTTTCTCCCTCCCTCCGTTTCCCTCTCCCCTTCTTTTGACACATAGTAACTGGATATAGGTCATACATGATATTTACATATTTCTGTATTAGACATGTGAAAGAAGAATCCAAACTAAAAGTAAAAAAAAAATGAGAAAGAGTAAAAAACATAAAAATGTTTAAAAAGCAAAACTAGTATGGTTTTGTTCTGCATTCAGATTCAATAGTTTTTTTTTTCTCTGAATGTGGAATGCATTTTCCATTGCAAGTTTTTTTGATTGTCCTTGATGCTGAACTGCTGAGAGGAGTTAACTTTTTTCATAGTTAATCATCAAGCAAGTCACTGTTAATGTGTATAATAGTCATCTGATTCTGCTCTCTTCATTTATCATCAGTTCATCCTTGTCTTTCCAGGCTTTTCTTAAGATAGTCTGTATATGATTTCATATAGAAAAATAGTATCTCATCACATTCGTATACTACAATTTGTTCAGCCATTCCCCAATTGATGAGCATCCCCTCAGTTTCCAATTCTTTGCCACTACAAATATTTTTGTACCTGTGGGTATTTCCCCCTTATTTTTGATCCCTTTGGGATATAGAAGTCATATTATTGTTAGATCAAAGGATATACATAGTTTTATTGTCATTTGGGGAAGTTCAAATTGTTCTCCAGAAAGGTTGGATCAGTTCATGCCTCTAACAACAATGCAGTAATGTCCCAGTTTATCCACATTCTCTTCAACACTAATTGTTTTCTTTTTTTTTTTTTTTTTTGGTTACTTGGGTCAATCTGAGAGACTTGAGGTGATTTCTTAGAGTTTTTTAAATCTGCATTTCTCTAATCAATAATGATTTAGGGAATTTTTCATATGACTATAGATTACCTGTTTATATCCTTTGACCATTTATCATTTGGGGAATGACATAGATTCTTATAAAATTTGACTCAGTTCTCTCTGTTTTATAGAAATCAGTCCTTTATCAAAGTTAGCAGTAAAAATTGCTACCCAGGATACCTTTTAATCTTCATTGCCTTGATTTTACATTTGGAAAAAATACTTTTTAATTTAATGTAATCAAAATTATTCATTTTGCATTTTATAGTATTCTCTATCTATTTGGTTATAAACATGTTCCCTTTTCCACAGTTGATTCTGTAGAGTTCTGTAAGTATACTTTCATTTCATCTGCAATGTGTGCATTTTTGTTTTCTCATTGCCTATTCCTTGTTATCTTAATTAGCTTATGGTATCACATGTCTAAATCCTCTACCCATTTTTGACTTTATGCCATTCTTTTTTCCAATTTTCCCATCAGTTTTTGTCTACTAGTGTGTTCTTGTCCCAGAAGCTGGAGTTAATGGGTTGATCAAACATTACTGTAGAAATTTAGTACTGTTTCCTTGGCATCTATTCCACTCTTATTCTTCTCCATTTCTTAGCTACTCCCAGATAGTTTTGATGACTGTTGCTTTATAATATAATTTTAGATGATACTACAAGATCACCTCCTTTACATTTTTCTTGATATTATTTTCTTTTTTCCTCCAGATGAATTTTGTTATTATTTTTTCTAGATCTATAAAATAATTTTGGTAGTTTTATTAGTATTTTATAGAATAAGTAATATAATTAAAGGCAAACTGAGGGACTGAAATATTACCTTGGCCTACTCATGGGGAATTGACATTTTTCCAATTAGATCTGGTTTTATAATTGTGTTCATATAGTTCTTGAGTTTGTCTTGGCAGATAGGAAACCAAGTATTTCATGTTGTTTATAGTAACTTTAAATGGGATTTCTCTTTCAATCTCTTGTTGCTGGGCTTTGTTGGAATAAAATACTACTGATTTTTATTTTGCATTTTGCTATGTTAATTGTTTCAAGTAGGTTTTTTAGTTCATTTTCTAGGGTTCTCTAAGTATACTGTCATTTCATCTGCAAAGAGAAGGAGAAATCTGGTGTACAGAACTACATCTGCTTATATGATTCAGAAACATCAAGACTGGTTTGATAAAAATGATGGGGAAAAATAGAAATTGCTAAATGAAAAACGAGAACTCCACAGGATTTACCAGCAGGATAGCTCATACATTTCTAAGAAGGCAGCATTTAATTCCATAAGAAGTAAAATGCAAGGAAAGCTAAGATTGATGCAGGACTCTTGACTCAGTAAGAAGGATGATTAAATTCAATTTTAAGTTGGTAGTAACAAATCAAAGTACTGTTATGATTCCCTGAATGCTATTTATGAATCAAAGACCTATCGTGCATCTCAATTACACAGTGTTGATGGATTCACAGTGATTAGTGATAGGATCATGATGGCAGAGAGATGGGTTGAATACTTCCATAGTGTTCTTAACAGACCATCATCAATCAATGAATAAACCAGTGACAGCTTATCTCAAGTTGAAGTCAATCAGTCCCTAACTGAAGTTCCAACTGAAGAAGAGGTTTGAATGCCATTAGGCTCTGAAATTTTCTATGTTATATGGCATGAAGAGTTATCCCCAAGAATTTAAGATTGCCTCCATCCATCTCTAAAAGCATAAAGGGAATAGATTGTCCTGTTTCTCTTAAGTCTTTGCTGGTAAGATTCTTACCATAATCATTCTCAATAGACTTGTTCCTTCACCTGGGAGATGGTTATCTTCCTGATAGCCAGTGTGGTTTCAGAAAGGTTGGTTACAGGAACAGTCAATATGGTGTTTGCTGCCTGACAACTCCAGGGAAAATTCCAAAAACAGAACAGAGGTCTGTATACAACATTTGTAAATCTGCCAAGGTCTTTGATACCATCAGTCATAAGAATTTATGGAAAATTATGTAAAAATTTGGTTTCTCACAGAAGTTCATCAGTATTGTACCAGTTTCATAACATTATACTTGCCCCAGTTCTGGAAAGTGATCAATGCTCTCGAGATTTTGTAGTAAACTTGGAGTGAAGCAAGGATGTATCCATGCTCCCATGTATTTTAGCAAGATGGTTTCAGCCATGCTATCAAAAGTATTCACTGACAATAAACATGGCCTCAAGGTTAGCTACCACACTGATGGCAAATTCTTCAATTTGAAAAGATTACAAACCAAGACCAAAGTGGAGGGAGTGTTGGTGAATGGTCATCTGATTGCAGATGATTGTGTCTGAAGCTGAGATGCAACAAAGTCTGGATCAATTTTCTGCTCCTTGTGCTGATTATGTTCTAACAATCAACATCAATAAAACACAGATGTTCCATCAGCCAGCACCACACCATCCATATGTGGAACCATCAATTACAGCAAATAGAGAGGTTTTGAGTACTCTGGGCAAGTTCATTTACCTTGGCCGTGTCCTTTCCAAGGAAGTACAAGTTGACAATGAGGTTGACACTTTGCCAGAGCTGGTTCAGTATTTGGGAGACTGAAAGAAAGTGTGGGAGAGAAGAGGTATTAAACTGACTACCAAACTGAAGGTCTAAAGAGCTGTTGTGTTGACCTCATTTCTATATGCCTGTGAAACCTGGACAGTCTATCTGAATGATAGTTCTATACAAGGTATGCTAGTAAATGTTGACAACTGAATCTTTGACAAATAGGAGTATTTTGTTTTGTACAGTTAGCATTTTATGCTTACTTTCTTAAGACCACACATTCAACATAACAATTATTCAAACCCCTGATTTATAGTTTTGTTGCTTCTTGGGTTATATGTAAATGCTCATACAGAAAATTTAATAATCTGCAGACAGAAGCAGGTTTGAACTATCACCAGAACACTACTGGCTTCATTTTAAGCTTTCTGGGATCAGTACGGTAAAAAATAATATTTATTCCTAAATGTAAGAGGCTATTTGGGAAGCTGGATATCAGGAGTTAGATAGAAGTCCTAATTTTGGAACATTTTAATGTGATTTGGTAGAAAAGACTATCTGAATTGGAGCCATAGTTATTGAAGATAGTAATCCTAAATACTAGTGTGAGCTATACCCATATATAAACTGCAAAGCCTTATATGTAAAATGAAGATGACCAATTCAATTCAAGAAACTTGTATTAAATGCTTGTTTCCTATAGACTCAAGTTGGTTAAGAAAAGAGAGAAAAATTCCAAGTGAAATGGGTACTATTTAATTAATTCTTTGGTAGACTATGAAACAAAGAAATAAAAGTCTGTCTTTTGTCTAACTCCATTCTTCTCGAATAGCAGTAGAAGACTGTCAGATAAAGAGACAGAGAAATAGTTCTTAAACACTTTATGATCATTAACTTAATTTTAGGTCATTAAATGTAGACTTTTGTCCAGTGACAAAAAATATGATATGCTATTAAAAAAATTAAATGTATCAATAGTGATGATCTTATTACAAATAAGACAAGAAGACAAAAGGAAATTACAATAAAAGACAAACAATAGCATTGGCAGAATTGATTTTGTTATATGACCAAAAGAAACATGAAACAAAGTTTGTGAGACAATTTCATTTTGGGGGGAGAGAGGTGACTCTCTAAGGCATAAGCAAAAAGACCATCAAGGTAATAAAAACATGTTATATACTAATATTCATTATGAAGGATTATCAAGACAGGTGAGTGGAAAAAATGGTGGGACTATATATTTTCTCTGCTCCCCAAGACTTCTAAAACATCTCCAAGATAGTAATTGCTCAGCAAAAATAAAGCAATTTCAGCTTTGGTAAACAAAAATCTCAATGGAATCCAACAAAAACTCAGTTATTGAAAGAAATTAATAAAATGGATAAGGGTATATCTAATTTGATTAAAAAAGAGATAAAAAATAAATCAATTAAAATAAATTTAAAAGCAGTGGTAAGTGTGATGAAATCATAGCAAAACCAGAATAAATAAAAAGAAATATAAGAATATGTAATGTCTAGTTATATTCTAACAAAACTTAGAATATTAAAAATACCATAATTCCAGAAAAATTAAAAATACCCAAACTATTAGAAGATTATATAGGGATCTTAAATAACCTGATTTCAGAAAAGGAAATAAATCTATTGAAAAGGAAATACCAAAGACAAAAATGCTTAGACATGATAGATTTTTGTTGTAGAGTCTATCAGTTTTAGTGAATAGTGATAATTTATAAATCATTCTCAAAAGCTCAGAAAGAAAAGAAAAACTTATCAGAATCCTTTAATTACTGTAGTCCTAATACCCAAACTAGGGAAATGTTATTAATGAACATAAATATTTTAAATAAAATTCTTTCAAACAGATTACAGTGATTTATATAAGAAAAAATATTAAAACCATGTGGAATGTATGCCAGGAATTCTAGACTGGTTCAATATTGGGGGGGAAATGAACATAATTAAAAATCCAAAGTATCTAAAATCACCTGTTCATCTCACCATCTGCAGGAAAAAAAAAACTTTTGATAAGATACAATTCTCTATTATGCTAAATAAGTTGCAAAATATATGCATAGAACTGTCTTTTTAAATTAAAAAATCTGTCTAATAAAAAAATAGGCTCCATATGCAGTGGGGATGCACTAGAACCTTTTCCTGTAAATATGGGAATAAAGGAAGGATGCCCACCCTCTCCACTATGATTTGATATTATTTTGGAGATACTTACCAAAGCAACACAACAAGAGAAATGAACTAAAGTTATAATTATAGATAAAGAGGAGATTAAAATATCCTTGTTTTGCTGATGAGATAATACATTACTTGTGAAATGCTAAAGGATTACTAAAGATACTAAGGCAATTTGTAGCTTCAGCAAAATTGTAGGTTACAAAATAAATCCTTAAAAATCAGCAGCATTTCTCTATAATGATAAAAACACACACTCATAAGAAGCAATTATAGAAAGGGAAGTCCTATTCCAAATAGCTATAAAATTCATGAAATATCTGAGGATCAATCCCCCAAATCACACAAAAGACTTATATAGATTCAATTAGAAAATACTTTTTTATACTTTGTTTCCTTTTATTAATTTTTTCACATTATAATAGTCAAGTTGTAAAAGTAAACATGGTCCCCCCACTCTGATGAAGAAAGAGAAATCTCAAGAGAATAAAGTGAGAGAAAAAAACCGTGTTTCAATCCGTATTCAGATACTATCAGTTCTGTCTTTGAGATGAATAGAAAGCATTCTTTATCATAAGGCCATCAGAGACACTGCTTCAAAATTTTTTCCCCAAATGGCTATTGCTTCTTCCCCATCCCAATTTATTCTATGTTCTCTCTCCTTTCTCCTTGTTCCTCTTCAAAAGTGTGTTGTATCTGACTAACCTCTGCCACAATCTTCCCACTCTTCTATCACCTACACCCCCTTCCCACTCCCACCATCCCCTCCCTGCCATTCCTTTCCTCACCTATTTTCCTCCAGGGTAAGATAGATTTCTATACCCAGCTAAGTGTGTATGTTGTTTCTTCTCTGAGCTACTTCTGATGATAGTGAATGCTCACACATTCCCCCCCTCACTTTTTTCTCTTCCACTCCCACTCCATAGCAAAAACTTTTTCTTGCCTTTATTATTTTATTATTCGACCTTGCCTTACCCTTTCTCCCAGTGCATTCCTATTTTTTGCCCATTATCTCCATTTTTATAATATATTATACTTTCAAATTCAGCCCCCTCCTGGGCCTTGACTATATATATATATATATATATATATATATATATATATATATATATATATATATTGCCTCTAAATTGGCCTAATAAAAGAGAGGATTCATATGAATTATCCATATCACCTTCCCATGCAGGAATATAAGCTATTCAACATCATTAAATCCTTCTTAATTTGTTCTTTCCATTCACCTTCTCTATGCTTCACCTTATTTCTGTACTTGAAGATCAAACTTTCTATTCAGTTCTGGTCATTTCAAACAGGAAAGTGTGAAAGTTACCTATTTCATTGAATGTCCATCTTTTCCCCTGAAAGAAGATGTTCAGTTTTTCTGGTTAGCTGATTCTCAGTTGTAATCCAAGTTCTTTTGCTTTCTGGAATATCAGTGTCCAAGCCTTACAGGCCCTTAATGTAGTAGTTGTGAAATCTTGAGTTATCCTGATGTAGTTCTACCATATCTGAATCGCTACTTTATGGCTGCTTGTAATATGTTTTTCTTTAGCTTAGGAGTTCTGGTATTTGACTATAATATTCCTGGGAGTTTTTATTTTGGGATCTCTGAAAGGAAAGGTTTGATGGGTTCCTTCAATTTCTATTTTGCCCTCTTCTTCTAGGATAGGGCTGTCCACTCTTTATAAAAAAAACTTTTTTTGAAATGATAATATATTTTTATTTGCCATTTTAGTGAGAGCTCTGTGATAGCTAAACTTCATTTATTAAAACATTTAGTAAACCTACAGGTGGTCATGTAAAATCACCATGCAAGCCACATTTTGGACAGTCCTGTTCTGGGACATCAGTGCAGTTTTCCTGGATAAAAATGAAGTCTGGGTTCTTTTTCTGACCATGACTTACAGGTAGCTCAATAATGTCTAAATTATCTTTTCTTGATCTGTTTTCTAGGTCATCTGTTTTACCTATGAGATATTTCATATTTTCTTCTAGTTTTTTATTCTTTTGGTTTTGTTTTATTGTTTATTTCTCACAAAGTCATCAGATTCTCTTAGCTCTGTTCTACATTTTAAGGAATTATTTTCTTCAGAAAGCTTTTATATCTTCTTTTCCATTTGGCTAATTCTACGTTTTAATGCATTCTTCTCCTCGTTGGTCTTATGGACTGCTTTTTCCATTTGATCTAAACTACATTTTCTTTTTTCTTCTTTAATTGATGTTTTACTTTACCAAATTAATTTTATGAAAATTTTTTAACATTCATCCATATACCATATGCATATTTCTATGTTACAAAATTTCCTTCCATCCTTCCTTCCCAATCCCCTCCCCTCAGAAGCAGTCAGGTTAATTTTGTACTTACGCATTTGTGTTAAGCATGTTTACAGGTTAGCCATTTTTGGTTTGAGGAATTAGGATTCAGGGAAAGAAATACATGATATATTTTTTTTAAAAGTGAAAGTGGTGTTCCTCAGATTCTGAAAGACTTTTTGTTTTGTTTTGTTTTTCTTCCTCTGGATGTGGATAGAATTGTCCATAGCTAGTCCAATAGGGTTGTCCTAGATCTCTGAACTGCTGAGAGGAGCTGCTTCCATCAATGTTGATCATCCCACAATGTTGTTGTTAATGTATATATTGTTCTATTGGTTCTGCTCCTTTTGCTCAGCATCAGATCCTGTAAGTCATTCCATGCTTCTCTAGAATCCTACTATTTATAAATTTTTATAGAATAATAATATTCCATAATATTCATGTATCATAATGTGTTCAACCATTCCCCAATTGTTGGGCATTTCCTCAATTTCCAATTCTTTGCCACCTCAACAAAAGCTGCTATGAATATTTTGGACCATGTAGGACTTTGCCCAATTTTTTTTTATGATTTCTTCTGGATATAGGCCTAGACTTGGAATTTCTGGGTCAAAGGGTATGAAGTTTTATTGCCCTTTGGCCACAGTTCCATATTGCTCTCCAGGCTGGTTGGATCAGTTAATAACTTCATCAGCAATGCATTAATGTCCCAATCCTCCTACAACTTCTCCAACATTAATCATTTTCCCTTTTTTGTCATCTTAGTTGATCTGATAGATATGAGATGATATCTCAGAGTAGTTTTAATGTGCATTTCTGTAATCAATAATGATTTGGAGCATTTTTCCATATGTTTAAATATAGCTTTAATTTATTTGTTTGAAAACTGTCTATTCATAACCTTTAACCATTTATCAATTGGGGAATGACTCACAACTTTATAAATTTGATGCAATTCTCTCTCTATAAACTGACTTTTAAGATCTTATTTTCTTCAGTATTTTTTGTAATTCTTCACCAAGCTTGGTTTTCATTACTCTCATTTCTCTTCCCAATTTTAACTTTATCTCCCTTGCTTTTAAAAAATCTTTTTTTGAAGCCTAGGCTTAATTCATATATTTCTTGGAGACTTTGAATACAAAAACCTTTGACTTTGTAATTTTTTGAGTGTGTATTTTGATCCTCCATGGGACCAAAGTAATTGTCTATAATTGGATTTTTCTTCTATTGTTTGCTCACTTCCCCAGCCTATATTTTAATTTGAACTCTTTGTTAAGGTGGGGTTCTGCTTCCAGGGTGGAGGATGTACTTTTCCAAGTTTTTGAGGGTTTTTACAGCTGTTTTCAGTGACACCCTCAGGGACCTCAATTCCTTCAAGGTTTTATGAGAGGTTCTGACTCCTCTCCTGCCTGAGCTCTGCTATGAAAGCAACGTTCCTTTTCCTGAGACTGGGGCTCCAAACAATGGCTTGGATTTGAGTGTGGGCAAAGTCACAGAGTCCTGCCTCAGGGATAGATAGCAAAGTGACCTCTGAAATCTCCCCCAACCCCTTTACCATCCCTGTGCTGAGAACTCAAGAAGCGGTGGCCAGGTAACTCCTTGCCAGGTGGCTCTGCAGGCCTGCTCTTTGTTCTCAGAACCCAGTCTATGCTGAGGCCTGCACTGGACTGAACTATGTGCTTGCTCTGATGTGGTAGAATTTTCTTGCTGACCTTCCAATTTGTCCTTGGCAATCCCTGATTAAGAAATCTGGAAACCGCCCCTGCTGCTGTGGACCTGGGTACCCTCAGGGACCCTAGGGTCCCAAAGGCTATTCCTGGATGGCTAGAGTCAATTTGACCTTTCTAAACTGGAGTAAGAGATGTTTCTGGTGGATCTTCCAAGTTGCCAGACTGGAAAACTGTTTCATTCAGTCTTTCTGGGAGTTCAGTCACTCTAAATTTGGTTAGAGTTATTTAGAGGTATTACAAGTGGTCTGAGTGGGGAGCTGCCTAGATTTCCTACCTTCACTTCTCCATATTGACTCTGCTCAGAAAACATTTAAAAAAAAAATAGGTAACAACCTAAATAACTGTGGCTAGGCCATGCCAATATATTAAAAATGAAAAATCAGCAAAATTAATTCATATATTTTATGCTATAGTAATCAGTTATCAATGATATATTTTATAGAATTTGATAAATATTAAAAAAATTCATTTGAAAAAAGCAAAAATAGAGAAAATTAGGAAATAATGAAAAAAAGAAGGAATATAGGGAATAGTACTTCTAGGCCCCATCAGAACAATCTAGTATTGTTTACCGAAGAAAGAGATAGATCAATGGAATCATCAAGACAAAGGAGATTCAGAAATAATAGAAATCAGTAACCAAATGTTTTATGTAGTGGAAAATTTAAATTACCTAGAGAAAAGTCTGTGTTCCATAAAAACTGCTGAGAAAACTAGAAAGCAGATTGTCAGAAATTAGGTTTAGGTAAACACCTTATACTGCATGCCACCATACATTCTAAATGAATTATATATACAAACACATGTGTGTGAATGTGTGTGTAATTGTACTGATATATTTTATTTTTACATTTCCTACATTTATAGATTACTCTTACTTTTCCAGAAATTTCTTACAATAAAGTAAAAAGTTTAGTAAAGCTGATAATATAATGACTTAATCTAAAAGTGTCTATTACATTTCATATCTTCATGACCCTTCCCCTATCTCATCTCTTTATTTAAAATATATATATATATATATATATATATATATATATATATATATTTATATTTTCTTTTCTTCCTAACCCTTACTGCAATGACTTCTGAAACTGTTAAAGGTCATTTTGATCTCATTTCTTACAACTTTCAATGTTGCTGATTTTTATGGTATTATTAATGTAATATAAATTGCTCTCCTGCTTCTGTCCATTTCATTCTTATCAGTTTATTTTTAATTTAAATTTAATTTATCTACCTAAAACCCTCTTTTCCAAAAGAAATGGTAAATAATATATATTTTATTTAAGATTTACATTGAAAGAAGGGATAAGAGAATGAATGTCTCAAGTAGCATAAGCCTGGCCAAGATGCATGTAATTTTAGTCAGTAAACTTAAGGACAGTAAGCCATGAACAATGAACATTTTTTTACTTTGATTTTCTGTAATTTTGACTGTGGTCATTTTTGATTCACATTGGGATATGAAATGCATAAAGGAGAGTTTCTTGAAAAGGGAAACTATACCCCTACAGGAGAATTAATGACTAAAAAAATCACATCCATTAGCAAGTTGAGGGACTGAGTTAGAGGAGCTCCACTCTAACAGAGTGTATGACTAACAGCTAAACTTGCCCAGCTCTGCAGTTCTCTGAACTTGTGCTTGCAAAGTTTATTTGATGTTTGCCTGCTCATATGAAGATGTGTGGTGGTAACTATTTTTAAAGCACTTTATAAAAGTTATTTTTCTTTCTGTGGGTGAATATTTTTGTGGGTATTTCTTTCTAATAACTTTGCATGACTTTAATATTATAGATTATTCTATAAAAAATAAAGAATGAACATCATTTTTCTTTCACAACTATACAGATAATTTTGTTTACTTGAAACTTAAAAACTACATAAATAAGGTCAAACAGGGGAAAAAATCTTTCCATCAAATTTCTCTATGAAGAGTTTATTATCTAAGATATATAAACATATGCTTTTATATAATATATATATGTATATATGTAGCCATTTCCCCAATAGATACATGGTAGCCAATATAGCCATTCCCTAATAAATAATTGTCAAAAGATTTGAAAAAGCAGTTTTCAAAACATTTGCAAAGTATTTGGAACCACATAAAATGCTCCAAATCACTAATGATATGAGAAATAGAAATCAAAGTAATACTGTGTTTCACTTTACACCCTCAAATTTGGCAAAAAAATGACAACAGTCAATATTGGACAGATTGTGGGGAGATATACTCACTAGTCCATTGTTGGTGGAGTTATGATCTAGTAAAAATATTTGGAAAGCAATTTGAAATTAAAGTGCCTAAAATGTCTATATCCTTTGAATAAGAGATTCCGTTATGTTGTTTCTGTCCCAGGAAGTCATTGGAAAGAAAATATTTTTAAATCTTTCTAGTTTCAACAGTTTTTTAAAGATTAAATAGACTCAAATCAAGAGATATAAAAGGCCTACAAACTATCCTTTGTAAAAGTAGCAGGTTCCCAGTTATTATATGTTGCATATGATTTTAGAATTTTTCCATGTATCAATCAGTTGTGTTGACTTTTTTTTCCCCTTTTCTAAAAAAAAATATTGTCATTCTTTATGGCCCTTGTGAGACAGAAGGTAAAGGGATACTGATCCTACTATGGTGATAAAAGAAACAAAGCCAAAAATTATAAAAACAAGCATTTGTTTTCGTTGTTGGAGAAGATTAAGATATCAGGAAATTCTCTAAAGCACTCTACTTTAACTTCCCTATAAAGTTAGGTATAAAGGAGGAGGATAAAAACATGTTTGGAAATGTGGCTCTGGTTTGAGAAAAGAAAGAGGCCAAAAGCTTGCTATTGACACAGAATCATAACACCTGTAGATGATGAATGTTCTGTTCCTGATTAGAACCAAAAAGTGCAGTACACAGAAAACATGGAAAATCATCATAAAAATAATATTGAGCATATTTTAACTGAAGGAAAGTTAGTGATATGGAAGCTGTCTGAATGCAGTCAAACCATTGATTAGTTTTTTAAAAAAAAGGTAAAAATCAACATCAATTTATAAAAAAAGAGATTAAAAGGGGAGTGTGATAACTTCTATTTTCACCTTTCAGAGCCAACAGGGGAAATGGATCAAAAGAAAAGATGTTGACCTTGTTTAACAGCATATTTCCTACAAAATTGTTATATCATTACAAAACAGCTGACACAACAGGAAGGCCAAACAAACCCAGAAACTAGCCTAAGATAATAAATATTTAGTCTCTTTGACAAAAGAAGATAGATGGCAAGGCCAAGAGTGGTCTATCATAGTATACAGATGCATCTGTAAAATATAATGGAGAAAAATGGCTGAAGATTTTAAATAAGATCATCTTTAAAAATGCTGAAAAGCTTTAGAAATATAAACAAGTCTCACACAAAGTTTGGCACAAGTCCTGAATCACTCACATTATCCCAAGAATGTTCATGTCTAATACTGTCAGTATGACAACAAATTAATGTAAAATGAAACACATCTGTCAATATTTTATAAAGATCTATTTTCATCTCTAGTGACAGAGGGATGTTTAGATTCCACTCAAGTGCCATCTTCTGCATGAAGAGTGATACTCTTCAGTTGTGATGTCTTCCTCAATACTCTCTGTTTTTTGTATTTTTTGTATATGCCTATAAATATGTATGATAGAATGTAAGTTCACTGAGGGCAGTGACTATTTTGCTTTTGTTACTGCTAGTACTACTAGTACTAGGTCCTACCATTAGGATTATCTTACACTTAATAATTTCTTCTTAAGTAATTAATTTACCCCTTATACATCAGTTCCCTAAATGCTATATTAATAAGTTGAAATGAAATATATGAAGAATAAGTTGCTCTCTATACTAGAAAAACTTATTTTCTCAGTTTTACAGATAAGGAGACTGAGACTGAGAGAAACAAAGTCACCCAGTTTCACAACTAGTATGTGAGGCAAGATTTAAACTCAGGTGTCCTATAGCTAAATCCAAAATTCTATGCATTGTTTGAGATAGTTTTGGCCTTATTCAGGAATTATTAATGGGAATAACAATTACTGTGACACCTAACTACATAAAGTTGTTATGAAAATCAAATGAGCTTATGTAACAAAACTCTTGGCAAATCATAAACCACTATATGATTATATAAATTATAGCTGTTAGAATGAATACTATAGTCCATAAATCAATCAACTACAATTTACCAAGTATCTACTATTGACACTATGCTATATGCTGGGGATACAAAAAAAATGCCCCAAACATTCCTTGATCTCAAGAAGTTTCCAGTCTAATAGGAAGATGAAAGCAACCAACTATTCACTAACAAGATAGCTATCCTTTGTATGTAGTGTGTGTGTGTGTGTGTGTGTGTGTGTGTGTGTGTAAATATGTCATTAGTTGAGATTTGAATAAAGCTGGGGAAAGAGTAAATCACTCAGGATATGGGGTGTCTTCTTTGAGGAACAGCAAGGCAAGTTTTATCACTGAGTCACTGAGTACATGAAGAGAAGTAAGGTTTAAAAATATTAGAAAGGTAAGAAGTTACTAGATTATCAAGAGCTTCAAAGTCAGGATTTTTTACATGATCCTAAAGGCATTAGGAAAGTAATGGAGCCTATTTAATTGAGGGAGGGGTGTCAGTAGTAGGAGAAGGTATGAGATAGCAAGACCTGAAAATCAATCTAATGGCTGAATGAGTTGAATAGAATAAAGAGAAACGAGTGGGATATGGTAATCGCTTTGATGTGATGACAGTGTATGTGGATAATTGCAATGTCAGAGGAGAAAAAGAAGCATTTACAAAACAAAGTTAAAGAAGTATGAATGACAGATCTTGGTCAAAGATTGCATATAGGATGGAAAGAGAATGAGGATGTTTGAGACAAAGGTGAGGATTTGGTGTGGTGGGAAAAATAATGAATTAAGTCTTGGATTGTTGAATGTAAAATGTCTTTGGACATCCAGACAGAGATACCAAAAAATCACTTGGAGATATGTGACTGGACATCAGGGGAGCAGTTAAGATGGGACAAGTATATCTATGTTCCTCTGCATAGAAATGATGATGGACATCATGGGAATTTATGAGATGAATTATCAAATCAAATAATCCAAAGGAAGAAGAGAAGAGGGTTCAAAACATCTTTTGGTAGTCTCCAATCATTAGAGGACATGATCCAGATGAAGACCCAGCAAATGAGACTGAGAAGAATAGTCAGATAGATAGGAGGAGAATTAGGAGACAGCAACATACAAATAAGAATCAGAAGATTATATGGGAGAGCTTAGAGAGATACAAGATTTGATGAAGCTAGGAATCTCCTTTAGTTGTAAGAAGAGGTGGCACCAAGGCTAAATATTAAAGGAATGAAAAGACCTTAAGTGACTTTGAAAGATAGTTAAATATAATGTACTGATATTAGGCAAAAATGGGTCCCAGAAGAGTTCATAGGTCTGCTTTGGTATTTCAGAGGTCTGTTTGTCTCGATTATCTTCAAGCACTGTGCTTTTTTCTGTCACTGAGAAAGAAGTCTTCTACTACCTTTAACTATAGGAGCAGCATTTTTAGAATAGCCTTGTGTCAATCCTTTCACGTAACCATTTGTTTGTTTCATAATGCAGTCATTGACTATTGAAGCAAGTGATCAAAAACACATTTAAATCCCCTTTGGACAGTTTCTAGAAGTGATATAAGATAGATGGATATAAAGGGGAAAAGTAACCTTCTTCCTCATTCTAATTCAATTTTGATTGTGACAGGTCAAAGAAAGTTGTTTTTGACAAAAATTTTGACAAAAAAAATTTAGGCAAGCCTAAATAAGGCTTGTGTGTTTTTTGGTTTTGGTTTTGAGATAAGAAGAAAATGAAAAAATATACATATATTTATGTGTATTTTATTATTTAATGCTAATTAAGTGTTTTTGAAAGATGTAGAACTGTTAATAATTGTAATTATTTAGTAAGCAATTAAGTAAGACATAAAAAGAATATACACTGTCACTTAGAATCAGAGTAATTTCTGATAGTTTGCTGTTAATTAAGAGAGCCTAAAGTGAAGGACAAGTTTGAAAATTATTCCTTTAACATAGTGTGTGTTGGATAAATCAGGGCATTAATTTACCAATATTTGTTAACATTGGTGAAATGAACCACATAATTACCATACCACTTTGTTATGGGGTAGTATTTATTTAAAAGCCATTTTTTCAAAGGAAACAAAAATGAAGTAATAATTGATTTGATAATTGTTAAGTTACCAGGAAAGTTTTAATATTAAGAAAAGCAGAGGCAGAATAATTAATAGAGGAATGAACTTGAAGTCAGGAGGAAACTGATTTTAAGTTGTTAACTATATGTGACCTTGGGTGAGTCGCTTAAACTTTAATTGCTTCAGTTAATTCTCTAAAACTAAAACTCTAAATTAATAATGAATTTTCAATAAACCTTCTGTGATATATAAAAAGTTAGAGAGACAGTTTCTGAGTGATTAATCATTTTATTAATCAATGTAACATATAATTAATAAAATGGGTCAGTGGCACTCTTGAATACCAAAAACCCTTTCATGGAACCCACTCAAATCTCATATATCCTTAGGAAAGTAAGTGTTCCTGAGGGTGACAATCAACTCTGATGAGTTGATTATTAATTAATAAGAATTAGCAATTAATGAGAAAAATGAATATCAAAATGAGAGATAGATTTATTTTAATGAGGGGCTATGGGCTCTGATTCAGTCTTGGACAAAGAGACATTTCTTATTCCATCTATGCCCTGCCCCCAACAAGGGAAATTTAACAAAAGGGGGGTCTATCTCCTTTCAGATCTGGCTTAGTAGAACAAAATGGGCTGGAAATAACCTTAGATTAAATTCTTTGCAAGGTTCTCTAATTGTGTGGGAAAATAACTCTCATTTAGGATCAAAAGGCAAAGATTTTCCTAAGGGATTTGGATAATCTCATCTAGCAACAATATCCTTTAGAAGCTGGTTTGACCTATGAGAGAGAATTACTATTATCTCTCTAATAATCTGTTATTTCATAATCATTTATCTCACTTCACTAGGAGTTTGTAGTTGCCAAGTGGATGAGATTGTAGAAATGGAAGAAGAAGAAAAAGGAAGCCCCGAGATTTTTATGTAAAGTGAAGAATTGGTGCTAAAAAAAAGTCACACCACTCCAGTTTTGAAATAGGAAGAAAATTAAAAAATCTTAACCCTGTGTATGACAATAGATGAACAAAGTGCAGGAACTGGTGGGTAGAACATTTCTGACTGTTTGTTACCAGGAACTGATAACTCCCCTAAAGAGAATGCATTGTAGATAAGATTAAATAAGTAGTTGACATTTAAATTTAACCAGTACCAGGTTTCTTCCCCTTTCTATGTAATTTATTCAGAACAGAATGACTAAATATTTCCAACATAATTGTCAATTTTTTTTGTTATTTCATAAATGAGGATTTAATTTCTTTTCTTTTCTTTTTTTTAACTTAGGATCTTGAAAAAAGTGATTACATCCCTGTCAATGCCCATCTTTGTCCCTAACTTCTCTGGGACTCACATAGGATAATTTTTTTTAATTTTAAAGATTTTATTTATTTTGAGTTTTATAATTTTCCCCCTAATCTTCCTTCCTTCCCCCCCACCCCCCAGAAGGCAGTCTGTTAGTCTTTACATTGTTTCAGTGGTATACATTGATCTAAGATGAATGTGATGAGAGAGAAATCATATCCTTATGGAAGAAAAATAAAGTATAAAGGATTGCAAAATTAAATAATAATATAATTTTTTTTCTAAATTAAAGTTAATAGTCTTTGGTCTTTGTTTAAACTCCACAATTCTTTCTCCAGATACAGATGGTATTCTCCATTGCAGACAGCCCCAAATTGTCCCTGATTGTTGCACTGATGGAATGAGCAAGTCCATCAAAATAGAACATCTCCCCCATGCTGCCATCAGGGTGTACAATGTTGCTCTGGTTCTGCTCATCTAGATCAACATCAGTTCGTACAAATCCTTCCAGGCTTCCCTGAATTCTCATCCCTCCTGGTTTCTAATAGAACAATAGTGTTCCATGACATACATATACCAGTCTGTTAAGCCATTCTTCAACTGGAGGACATTTACTTAATTTCCAATTCTTTGCCAAAACACACAGAACTGCTATGAATATTTTTGTACCAGTGATGTTTTTGCCCTTTTTCATAATCTCTTCATGGTATAGACCCAGTAGTGGTATTACTGGATCAAAGGGTATGTACATTTTTGTTGCCTTTTGGGCATAACTCCAAATTGCTCTCTTAGAAAGGCTGGATGAGTTCACAGTTCCACCAACAATGTATTAGTGTCCCAGATTTCCCACATCCCTTCCAACATTGATCATTGTCCTTTCTGATCACATTGGCCAGTCTGAGAGGTATGAGGTGGTACCTCAGAGATGCTTTAATTTGCATTGCTCTAATAAGTAATGATTTAGAGAATTTTTCATATGACTATGGATCACTTTGATTTCCTCAGCTGTAAATTGCCTTTGCATATCCTTTGACCATTTGTCAATTGGGGAATGGCTTGTTATTTGAAAATTTGACTCAGTTCTCTGTATATTTTAGAAATGAGTCCTTTGTCAGAAATAAAAGTTGTAAAAATTGTTTCCCAATATACTACATTTCTTTTGATCTTGGTTACAGTGGTTTTGTCTTTGCAAAAGCTTTTTAATTTGACATAATTGAAGTTACCTAGTTTGTCTTTAATGATGTTCCCCATCTCTTTCTTCATTATAAACTGCTTCCCTTTCCATAGATCTGACAGGTAAACTACTCTTTGATCTTCTAGTTTGCTTATAATAGTTTTTTTTATGTCTAAATCCTGTATCTATTTTGATCTTATCTTGGTGTAGGGTGTGAGGTGTTGGTCTAATCTATGTTTCTTCCATACTAACTTCCAATTTTCCCAACAGTTTTTATCAAAGACAGAGTTTTTATTCCAATAGCTAGACTCTTTGGGTTCATCAATTAGCAGATTACTATAATCATTTCCTGCTACTGCACCTAGCCTATTCCACTGATCCACCACTCTATTTCTTAACCACTACCAGACAGTTTTGATGACTGATGGTTTAAAATATAATTTTAGATCTGTTAAGGCTAAGCTACTTTCCTTTGCACTTTTTTTCATTGAATCCCTGGAAATTCTTGACTTTTTATTTCTCTATATGAATTTGCAAGTTTTTCTAACTCATTAAAGTAATTTTTTTTGGGAATTTTGATTGGTAAGACACTAAACAGTTTTGGTTAGAATTGTGATTTTTATTATATTAGCTTGACCTATCCATGGGCAGTTGATGTTTGCCCAATTATTTAACTCTAATTTTATTTGGGTGAGAAGTGTTTTGTAATTGTTTTCAAAAAGTTTTTGAGTCTGCCTTGGCAGATAGACTCAGAGGTATTTTATATTGTCTGAGGTAACTTTGAATGGGATTTCTCTTTCTAACTCTTTCTGCTGTATCTTGCTAGCCATATTTAGACATGTTGAGGATTTATGAGGGATTATTTCATATCCTATGACTTTACTAAAGTTGTTAATTATTTCTAGTAGTTTTTTAGATGATTTTTTGGAATTCTCTAGGTATACCAACATGTCATCTGCAAAGAGTGAGAGTTTGGTCTCTTCCTTCCCAATTCTAAATCCTTCAATTTCTTCTTCTTCTTCTCATCACTGAAGCTAACATTTCTAATACAATATTGAATAGTAATGGTGAAAATGTGCATCCTTGTTTGATCCTGTTCTTATCAGGAATACCTCTAACCTATCCCCATTGCATATAATGCTTTTTGATGGCTTCAGATAGTTACAGGTTATTATTCTAAGGAACAATCCATTTATTCCTACACTCTAATGTTTTTAGTAGGAATGGGTGCTGTATTTTGTCAAAAGCTTTTTCAACATCTATTGAGATAATCATATGATTTCTGATAGGTTTGTTTTTGATATAATTAATTATACTAACAGTTTTCCTAATATTGAACCAACCCTGCATTCCTGAGATAAATCCAACTTGATAATAATATATTATCCTAGTATAACTTGTTGTATTTGTGTTGCTAAGATTTTATTTAATATTTTTGCATCTATATTCATCAGGGAGATAGGTATATAATTTTCTTTCTCTGTTTTAACTCTTCCTGGTTTAGGTATTGGCACCATATTGGTGTCATAGAAAGAGTTAGGCAGAGTTCTCTTCACCTATTTTTCCAAAGTTTATATAGAATTGGAACCAATTGTTCTTTAAATGTTTGATAGAATTCACTTGTGAATCCATCTGGCCCTGGAGATTTTTTTCTTAGGGAGTTCAATAATGACTTGTTGAATTCCTTTTTTCAGAGATAGGGTTATTTAGGTAATTAATTTCCTTTTCCTTTAATCTGGGCAACATATTTTTGAAAATATTCATCCATTTCACTTAGATTGTCAAATTTATTGGCACAGAGTTGGGAAAAATAATCTCAAACTATTTCTTTAATTTCCTCCTCATTGGTGGTAAATTCACATTTTTCATTTCTGATATTAGTAATTTGGTTTTTTTCTTTCTTTTTTTTAATCAAATTGACCAGAGGTTTATCAGTTTTATTGTTTTTTTTTTCAGAAAATCTACTCTTGGTTTTATATAAGTTCAATAGTTTTCTTGCTTTTGATTTTATTAATTTCTCCTTTAATTTTTAGAATGTCTAATTTGGTATTTAATTGGTGGTTTTAAATTTTTTCTTTCTCTAATTTGTTTTAGTTGCATATTTAGTTCCTTGATTTCCTATTTCTCTAATTTATTCATGTAAGCATTTAAATATATAATATATCCCCTGACAGCCACTTTGAATGTATTCCATAGGTTTTGGTATGTTGTTTCATTATTGTCATTATCTAGGATGAAATAATTAATTCTTTCTATAATTCATTGCTTGATACACTCATTCTTTAAAATGTGGTTATTTAATTTCCAATTAGTTCTGGGTCTATATCTCCCTGGTCCAGTATTGTATATGTTTTTGATTGCATTATGATCTGAGAAAGACATAATCACTATTTCTGTCTTTCTGCAATTAATCATTAGGTTTTTATGTTCTAGTACATGGTCAATTTTTGTGTAAGTTCCATGTACTACAAACGAAAAAGTATATTCCTTTCTATCCCCATTCAATTTCCTTCATAAGTCTATCATATCTAAGTTTTCTAACAATCTATTTACTTCCTTAACTTTCTTCTTCTTTATTTCAAGATTAGATTTATCTAAATCTGAGAGTGGGTGGTCGAGGTGTCCCACCAGTAGAGTTTTGTTGTCTATGTCTTCCTGTAGCTCTTTTAACTTATTCTCTAAGAATCTGGATGATAAAACATTGGGTACATACATATTTAGTATTGAAATTATTTTATTGTCTATGGTAACTTTTAGGAGGATGTAGTTTCCTTCCTTATCTCTTTTAGCAACATCTATTTTTGCAGCTACTTTGTCTTAGATAAGGATTGCAACTCCTGCTTTTTTCACTTCAGCTGAAGCAAAATATATTTTGCTACAGCCTTTTACTTTATATGTATCTCTCTGCTTCAAATGAGTTTCTTGTAAGCAGCATATAGTAGGATACTAGTTTTCATCTACTCTGCTGTCTGCTTACATTTTAAGGGAAAGTTCATCCCATTCACATTCAAGGTAATAATTGCTAACTCTTTATTGCCCTCCATGCTATCTTCCCTCTGTTTGTATTTCCCCACCTCTATCCATATTCCCAGTATTTTGTTTCTGAATACTTCCACCTTCTATGTGTTTGCCCTCCTATATTAACCCCATTCCTCTTTCTTTTCCTTTTTCCCTTTCTCCTTCCCTTCCTTATGTTAATTTCCCTTTTTTTCTCTTTCCTCCTTCCTGTCCCCCCTCCCCTTTTCCCCTTTTAATATTGAAAGGTAAGATTAGCTTCTTAATTTAACCGAGTGTGTGTAAATTAACTTCAAGCCAAGTCTGATGAGATGAAGATTCAGGTGGCTCTACCCTCCTCCTTTCTTCCCCTCTATTGAAATAGGTCTTTTGATTAACCCCATTCAGTCTCCTCCATCCTCCTATCTGATTACTGTCTCCCTTTTTAAGGAGGTATTGTTTTGAAATCATTCTATTTGAGTCACAGAAAAGTCATGAGTGTCCATCACTTTTTTTTTAGTTTTTTTTTTGGCAAGGCGAATGGGGTCAAATGGTTTGCCCAAGGCCACACAGCTAGGTAATTATTAAGTGTCTGAGACCAGATTTGAACCCAGGTATTCCTGACTCCAAGGACTGTGCTTTATCTACTACGCCACCTAGCTGTCCCCTGTCCATCACTTCTGGTTAAACATATTCTCTCTAATAGAGTTACAGTTTTCAAGAGTTATGAGAATCTTTCTCCCAAATGGGGATATAGCCAATTTCATCTTATTGGATAGCAATTTTTTTTTCTTTAACCCCCCCCCCCTTTTAATCTTTTCATGTGTCTCTTGAGCCTCCTGTTTGATGTCCAAATTTTCTATTTAGTTCTTGTATTTTTATCAGGAAATATTGGAAGTCTCCCATTTCATTAAATGTCCATCTTTTCCCCTGGAAAAGAAGGCTCAGCTTTGCTAGATAGTGGATTCTTGACTGTATTCTAAGCTTCCTTGCTCTTTGGAATATCTTGTTCCAGGCCCTTCAGTCCCTTAATGTTGCTGCAGCCAGGTCCTGCATAATCCTTATGTGACTCCTTCATATTTAAATAATTTCTTTCTAACCACTTGCAGGATTTTCTCTTTTATCTGATAGTTCTGATATTTGGTCACAACATTCCTTGGTGTTTTAGGATCCCTTTCCAGAAGGGATTGATATATTCTTTCAATAACTATTTTTCCCTCTGGTTTCATGATAACAGGGCAGTTTTCCATCACTAAATCCTATGGTTTCTGGAAGTTGTATAATTCTCAGGTTGTCCCTTCTTGAGGTATTTTACATTTTCTTCTATTTTTTTGATCTTTTGGTTTTGTGTAACAGAACCTCGTTGTCTCATGAAGTCATTAGTTTCTGCCGACTCCATTCTTTATTTTTTAGAGAAGAATTTTCTTCATTTACCTTTTGCACCTCCTTTTCCAATTGGTCAATTCTATTTTTGAAAGAGTTTTCCATTTGCCCAAGTGTAGTTTTGAGAGTATCATTTTCTTTTTGCATTTGACCAATTGAGGATTTGAGAGAATTATTTTCTTTTGTATTTTTCCAACTGAAGAGCTGAGTTATTCTCATTTTGTATTTGTCCAATTGTATTTTCCCAGAATTTGTTTTCTTGTTGCAAGGTGTTAATTTTCTCTTGAGTTTCTTTTCCCAATTTTTCCAATTGATTTTTAAACTCCTTTCTGATTTCTTCAAGGAAGTTTTTCTGGGCTGGAGACCAATTCATTTTCTCCTTAGAAGTGCTAGACCTCTCTGGGTTAGAATCTGATCCTTCTAAATATTTCTCCATGAGTCTCCCTTTTTGCTGGTTTTTCTTCATTTTTGTAGGATCTTGTGTTGGGGGGAGGGGCTGGCTCTCAGAGGTTTGCTATTGAACATCCTAGAGGCTTTGTTCACTTGGTTTAGTAATTCTAAGGGCCTGCAAGTAAGGGGTGCTGGTTTCTTTCCCTGGATTGATTGAAGTCCTCTCCCAATCTTGGAGGGAGTAAGGAGAGAGGGAGGAGGGACTTCAGAGTCTGAGTTGATCTTCAGCAATTGGCTGGAAGCCAATCTCCCTTTCAGGTGAGTGTGCTCCTTAGTCCACACCTGTGCCTGATGGGATGGGGTGGGGACAGCTACCATTTGTTCTTGGAAGAATGCTCCAAAAGTATTGAGCACAGGTCCCACATTGAGTTGGATGATTTCCAGGTCTGCAAATCTCCCCTCCCCCTGGCCAAAGACTCTTAGGCTAAAGTTAGTTCTCAACCCGCCTCTCACCAAAGCCTCTCTCACTGGTTAATGCTGGTCCTTCAGCTTGCCCCCCCCCCCCCCATCCCTGTGCTGATCCTCTGGTCTCCTCTTCTGTTCCCCCTACATTCTCCCATGTTCCCCTGAGTTCCCCTGAGATAGACCTTGTTGTTAGGTGTTCTCCTAGTTTCTTTTTCTGGGTTTTCTTGATTGTGTTTCTGCTAAGAGGTTTCTTTCATATTATTTTTGAGGGGACACAGGGAATACTTAATGCAGTGCCTGTCTTCTCTCTGCCATCTTGGCCAGAAGTGTGCTAGGATAACTTTCATTGATATATGTGATAGGGACAGATATGGTCTTACAAATAAACACAATGAAATAGCACTTAAACATTTACATAAGGCTCCTAGATATATAATTTTTATGATATTGAACTGTTAGTTCAATTATATCAGCATTTTGATTGTTTTTTTCACTAAAATAATAGATTTAACTTAACTAATAACTGTTTTCTTCTATTTTAGATCATATATATATATGTATATATATATATGGAGAGAGAGAGAGAGAGAGAGAGAGATCCATCTATCATTTGTTCATTTTGGTCACAACAATTCATTTTGTAATATATGATTTCATTATGATAGAAGACTTTTGATCTGGAAATTACTTCTTCAAAGCAACCATCAATATGTATGTGACTTAGTCTTCATTGACTGGGGATTGAGAGGAAAAGTAAAATGCCTATCAGTATACAGTTAGCGTATATTAAAGAAGGAGCCTGAAATTGAATTGTTTGTCCATTACACTATACTGTTTCTCAGTCATTTCTATCTGAACTTCTAAAGGGATTTTCAATCCTTCAAAATAAGTTTTTGTACAACTCACTCTTCGCAGAACCTATTTTGGGTAATGAAATCCTAGTCCTTGAAGAAAAATCAAATAGTACCTACTACTCAATAGCATCAAAGTAAAATTTAATTGGCAATTTAGTACTCAACTTATTAAAAGTTACTAAAGTAATAATATGATAATAATCATTTCCATTTTGATTGTAAAAAATTATCATGTTAAAAATGAAACAGATTATTTTCTCATAATGAGAAAGCATATTTGTTGAAGTATAATTATGGAAATCTATTCATCATTCATTCATTCATCTTTCAACAAATAAGACATTCTTCTAGACTCTGAAAGAAAGTTATGGAGTTAACTGAAAAAAAGATCCCTTTTAAGCTTTAAAAAGCTAATCTAT